>NC_042617.1:444230874-444389072 GCF_901001135.1 Rhinatrema bivittatum
CAGATGGAAGCTTGAGCCTTAGATGCTTGGTAGACAGCCAGACTTTATCACCAGGCTGGAATTCAGGAGCCTTGTTATGGTGAGCATCATAGCCTTTCTTAGCTCTTTGTCCTGCTTTTTGGAGCATCTCTTTAGTCTTTCTCCTGAGCTGCTGTATATCTTTGGCAGTAGATTGAGCTGCCGGGGACGACACAGAAAGTGGAAGTGGTAGAGGTGGTAATGGTTGTCGTCCATAGACCACTTCAAAATGTGTAGATCCAGTAGATGATGCTGGATGAGAATTGATGGCGAATTCAGCCCAGGGCAACAGTTCAGCCCAGTCATTCTGTCGTGTACCATCATAGGTGTAGAGGAACTGTTTGAGAGTTCTATTCATTCTCTCAGTTTGGCCATTCGACTGAGGATGGTAAGCAGAGGTAAAGTCAAGTGTGATGTCGAATTTCTTACACAAGGCTTTCCAGAACTTTGCTGTAAATTGAGCTCCTCTGTCAGAAACAATGTGTTTAGGCATGCCATGTAAGCGAAAGATGTGACTGATGAATAGTTTAGCAAGTTCCATGGCTGAAGGCAAGCCAGGGAGAGCCACGAAGTGAGCCATCTTCGAAAATCAATCCACTGTAACCCAGATGATATTGTTTCCTCCAGAAAGTGGCAAGTCCACCACAAAATCTGTTGCAATGTGGGTCCAGGGATCATCTGGACTGGCAAGGGTTGAAGCAGGCCCCAAGGACATCCGGGCGGAGGTTTCTGTCTTGCACAATTAAAACAGGAAGTTACATATGCAAGAGTGTCTTCCTTCTGTTATTTGTGATAAATGTGGGTGGATCCTTGGGCCGGTGGCAGATGACCACACCCACGGGGAAGATCCCGAGAGGGACCACCGGTCAGGCTCAGAGTTGGCAGACAGACACACACTTAGTTCTTTTATTAAACTGTTTTAGAGAACCACCAGAGGTGGCAGTAGTGAGCTGGAAGAGCCAGGCTGGGCTGTAGTCCCTCAGGCACTGGAACAGCGATCTCAGGATGGCTGAGCTGTAGAGAAACTGAGATAGTGAGTAGGCAGAGTATGCAGAGTTCTGGAACAGAACCTTGATGGTAATACTCACACAGTAGTCTCTTGCAACAGCCCAGGAGCTGGAATGAAGTAGGCCCTCGAGGAGCGAGTACCTGGTTCCAGGGAAAGCTCTGAGAGAGAGATGGTAACTCACTGGTGTTGTAGGCAGCGGTGACTTTCTGGCAGAAGTTATATTCAGTAGCAGGTCTGGTAACGTGGGCCCTTTAGCCGAGAGTACTGGTTCCAGACTGCGACCTGAAAAGCAAAAGAGAGAGCAAGGCCCCCAAGGAGAGGATACCCCTGGTAAAGTCCGAGGAGGCAGAGTAGCAAGGTAGGTGAAGAGCGAATCCCATCCGCAGCGATACCTGGAGGCAGCTAGGTAGGAAACCCTTTGCTAACTCGATTAGCTAGCAAAACAAGAGACCTTAAATATCTGGCAATGATGATGTCATCTCAGGAGGACACCCCTGAAATTCGCGCCACAGCTGGTATTTGAGTCGGGGCCGTGCCACGCTCACGCCCTTAGGCCTCAGGAGAACATGGTGGAAGGCAGCATCTAGCCGGTCCGGGGATGCCAGAGGAGGTCGGCAAAATGATGCCGCGGCAGCCAAACTTCCATCAACCAAAGAGGGAGTCACCAAAGAGGTAAGGTGGGCGGAGTGGAAATGTCAGGCAGCGACGGTCGCAACACCTTCATGGTGGGCCACCAATAGTACTTTTGTAGCTTATCCAGCGTTCGCCGTTGACCAGGGTGTCCGGCCAGTTTCGAATCGTGAGCCCATGCTAGGAATTTCTTTCTTAGATTGCAGGGTAGAATGGTCTTGCCCGGGGGTACCGGATGTGTAGTTGTCAGAATAACTCGTTTTGGGTCGATGATATGCTGGGGTCCATCAGGTACGTCTTCAGAGAGAAAAGAGTGAGATAATGCGTCTGCTCTGACATTCTTATCACCAGGGCGATATTTCAGCACAAAGTCAAATCTTTTGAAGAACAGGGACCATCTCGCCTGTCTATGGTTAAGGCGTTGAGCGTGACGGAGGTACTCCAGATTTTTGTTATCAGTGTAAACAGTGATCTGATGTTGTGAATCTTCAAGCCAGGGGCGCCATTCTTCAAATGCCATTTTTATTGCCAGCAATTTTTTATCCCCAATGCCGTAGTTCTTCTCCGCTGGCAAAAAGCGTCGGGAAAAGAATGAGCAGGGGAGCAAGATCTTAGAGTCACTAGTCTGGCTTAGCACGGTTCCTACACCTACATCAGAGGCATCGACCTCCACAATGAAGGGTCATGTAGGGTCTGGATGGCGGAGACATGGTTTGCTTGAGAAGGCGTCTTTTAACTTCTGAAATGCTGTCACAGCTTCCGTAGACCAAGTGGCAACGTTGGCTCCCTTCTTAGTCATTGCTGTTAATGGAACAGCCAATGAAGAGTAATCTTTGATGAAGGTCCTGTAGTAGTTGGTAAATCAAAAAATCGTCTTAGAGCTTTTAGGCCAGTGGGTTGTGTCCATTTTTGAATACTCTCAAGCTTCTGAGGATCCATCTGGAAGCCTTTGTTTGAGACAATGTACCCTAAGAAGGGCAGGGATTCCTTGTGGAATTCGCATTTAGTCAACTTGGCATATAAGCGGTTCTCGCGAAGTCTCTGCAGAACTCTTTTGACATCTTCCTGATGGGACTGCAGGTCCTGGGAGAATATCAAGATGTTGTCTAAGTAGACAATGACACATTGGTAGAGTAGATCACACAGAATATCGTTCATCATGTTTTGGAAGAAAGCCAGGGCACTGCACAAGCCAAAGGGCATCACCAGATATTAAAAGTGCCCATCCCGGGTATTAAAACCGTCTTCCATTCATCGCCAGATCAAATGCGAACTAAGTTATACGCTCCTTTGAGGTCAAGCTTGGAGAATATTTTGGCTCCCTGCAACCTGTTGAACAGCTCCGAGATGAGTGGTAAGGGATAGCGATCTTTTACGGTGATCTCATTCAGACCTCTGTAATCAATGCATGGACATAATGTTCCATCCTTCTTCCCCACGAAGAAGAAGCCTGCACCGGCAGCAGACCTGGAAGGTCTTATGAAGCCTTTCTAGAGATTCTCCTGGATGTACTCTGACATTGCTTTATTCTCTACAACAGAGAGAGGGTAAACCCTTCCTTTGGGTGATTCCGTATTAGGCTTCAAATTGATGGCGCAGTCGTATGATCTGTGTGGAGGTAATACATCAGTGGCTTCTTTTGAAAACACATCTTGGAAAGATGCATATTGAGACGGCAACCCAGGCAACAATGGGGTAGTTGGCATGCATGGTATTGGAGAGACTTCCATCAAGCATTTGCCATGGCAATCTGGACCCCAACATGAAAGTTCCAAAGTGGCCCAGTTGAATTGTGGCATATGTTTCTGCAGCCACGGTAGCCCAAGTACCAAAGGGTGCATGGCCTTCTCTAGCACAAAGAAGGAAATAGTCTCTGTATGAAGAGCACCAGTACGTAAGCTCACTGGTTCTGTAAGCAGGGTTACTTCACCCGGTAAGGGCTCTCCATGAATAGAGGACAAAAGTAGAGGAGACGTCATGGTAGTGGTGGGGATCCGCAAATGTTCCACTAGATGTTTCAAAATGAAATTTCCCCCTGTCCCAGAATCCACTAAGGCAAGGGTCTAGTATTCTAGAGGTCCGCAGATTAAAGATACTGGAAGAGAGATTGGAGGAGAGGGTGCAGTTAGACCTAAGAAGAGTCCTCCCACAGGACTTAGGTTGGAAATCATCTCTCTTTAGAAGTCAAATGACTGCAGCCCAATTGCATTGGTTCTTCTTCACCAGCAACAAGTCCTGGGTGTGTAGGCCTGGGTACAGACCTGACATGAGTCTCTCCCTGAAGTGGTCTTCTGGGACTCTTGACCTCTTGAACCTTGTCACGAAGTCGGCGATCAATCCTTGTTGCCAACTTCATCAATTCTGCTAAGGTTTCAGGCATCTCTCGAGCCACCAGCTCATCTTTCAACCGGGAGTTCAGACCTTCAAAGAAGAGGGTCTTCAGGCATCTAGGGTCCCAATGTAATTCAGAAGCCAACGTCTTGAATTCAATGGCGAAGTCTGGTAAAGGTTTATTACCTTTTTTAGATGAACCAAAGTTGATCTTGCTGTTGAGTACCGGGCAGGGTCATCGAAAACTGATCTGAACAGTTCAAGAAACCCGGCAAGATCATTCAGGATAGGGTCATTGAGCTTCCAGAGCGGTGAGGCCCAAGCCAGCGCTCTTCCGTCCAGATACGAAAGGATATAGGTGGTCTTGGCATACACTGTAGGAAAATGGTTAGGTTGCAGAGAAAAGTGCATGCAACATTGGTTGATAAATCCTCTACATTTCCACACTTCACCCGCGAAGCGTGTTTGGAGCAGATAGAGGCACAGTAGTCTTGACCGTTACTTCTGGCGGTGTAACTTCTTTACCTGCGGCAGCCGGTGCATTCATCTGTGAGTGTAACTGATTAAAGACAACAGTCAAGTTGTTTAACAAATTCTGATGTTTGGAGATTTGCTGGGCCAGGCCTGGAATGGCCTGCAAAGCGGTGAGCTGAGCCGAATCCATGGAGTTAGCAATCTGTTATGGTTTTGAGGTGTTGGAGTGGATTCTTGGGTACTGCAGAGATGGCCACTCCCACGGGGAGGAGCCCCATGAGGAATCGCAGTACTAGGCTCGACTCTATACATGCAGACACAGAGAATTCGTATTTATTATGCAGCTTGGTGGTACTGCCCAGGGGCGGCAGCAGTGAGGTAACCCAGTAGAAGTAGACCAGGGGTCCTCAGCAGAGGAGACCAGTCCCATGCTCAGGTAGATGGTAGGCTGCACACAAGGCTGGTGCAAGGGGATTGGGCGCCCTAGGCACCTTCAACCTTGCACCGCCCCCCCCCCCCCCCCGGTCGCAGCCCCGACTCCCCCCCCAAAAAAGAAAACTCACAAATCACCTAGTGGTCCGGAGGGGGGCCCGGGATCCATCTGCTGCCCCCGGGTCGTCAGCTGCCACTAATCGAAATGGCACCGGTGGCCTTCAGTCCCTACCATGTGACAGGGGCTACCGGTGCCATTGGTTGGCCCCTGTCACATGGTAGGGGCTAAAGGCCACCGGCACCATTTTGGTTAGTGGCAGCTGAGGCCCCAGGAGTGGCAGATCATTCCCAGGCCATCTTCTGAACCACCAGGGGGGGCATTGGGAGGGTGGCACTGGGGGAGGGGAGGCAGGGTGAGGCGGGAACTGGCAGAATTTTGAAAGGGCACTTTTTGCCCTTTCAAAATTCTGCCACCTGCCGCGGCACCCCCTAAGTCTCGGCGCCCTTGGCACAGGCCTAGCTCGCCTAGTGGTTCCTTCGGCCCTGGATGCGCAGAGTAGTAGAGAAGTTCAGGTTGCAGACTCGCAGCGCTGAAGCTGAAGGTGAGACAGACTGACAAGGTTAATTACTCACTGAAGTAGATAGCTGTATTGATGAAGATCCTGGCAGGCAGAAGTAGTTGAACTGTAGGCACCAAGGTAGGGAGAGCAGGGCCTCGAGGAGCGAGTACCCGGTATCCCAGATAGGCACCTGAAAGAAAGCACAAGGGCCCCTGAGGAGCAGGTACCCAGGTTTAGAGATGAAAGACCCCGAAGGGCAGAGAGAGCTTCCAGCGGCAGCAAGGAAGCGGCAGAGCAGCTTAGACCGGAGGCAATCCAATCCTTGCGAACTCAGTTTGTTAGCAAATGAAGGGCAGGCTAAATACCCAGATGTCGTGACGTCACTCGGAGGGGACACCCCCGAGATTCCCGCCATGACTTGGATAAAGATGTGGGTGGCGTGTGGCGTGCACCCTAGGAGGCCCTCAGGAGAAACATGGTGAACACCATCACCGTTGCCGTTCTGGGGACGCCGGAGAGAGCAGCATGAATACACGGCAGCAGCCATCTTCCCAAGGCTTGAGGAGAGAGAAGGAAGAAAGGTGAGGCACAGAGGTCAAAGCCGTCTGAGATCGACGGACGCAACACTGGGCAGGCAGAGTTCCAAGATCCAAGCAGGAGGACAGGGCAGACAGTGAACAAGTAGGGTCAAGGCCAGAGGCAGTCTGAGTCAGCAACCAGATCAGTCATAAGAACATAAGAAGATAAGAACATGCCATACTGGGTAAGACCGAGGGTCCATCAAGCTCAGCATCCTGTCTCCAACAGTGGCCAATGATTATAATATTGTATTTTATTTGTACTTTAACTGTGTATTTGACTTATATTGTAAACTGATGTGATGTTTCCTACGAATGTCGGTAGATAAAAACAAACAAATAAATAAATAAGAACCTGGCAGGAATGCTAGCAGGGAAGGCAAGACAGGACAACAAAAGGGAACTAGGCTAGCACTGGGGATTGGCACAGGAGACAAGGGCTGAGACTAGAGCAAGGCCTGGTACTGGAGACAGGGACTGGAACTGGAGACAAGGCAGATGTGGGCAACAATGGCTGGAACTGAAGACCCACAGGGAGCAGGGGGCCACAGAGAGGACCAGACAGGACAAGACAAGGACAGATAGGTTAAGAGAAGACTAGGACTGGACAGGGGCATGAGAACAGGACAAGGAATATACAGAAACAGGCAAACAGGAAATGAACAAAAAGCAAAATATATATACAGTATAACAAGACAAGAGAGAAACAGACAAGGAGGCCTAAGCAGGTCTCAAAGCAAGGCAGAGTGAGGCTAGTAGGCCTGAAGACCACAAGGCAGGCCACAGAGGCTGCAGCACAAGACAGGAAAGCCAAGGAGACTACAGGACAAAGCAGGAAGGCTGAGGAAGCCACAGAACAAAGCAGAAAGGCCGAGGAGGCCACTGGACAAGGCAGGAAGGCAGAGAAAACCTCAGGATAAGACACAACAAGACGGCCACAGGAACCATGGAGAAGCAAAGCAAGGCAAGATGGGCCAATGCAAACAGCTGAAGTGACTTGATGAAGAGGATCCAAGTTGTGGGAGAAACAGGACTAAATAGGGCTGGCCCTGCTACATCATGAAAGCATCAAGGAGGTGGCTAAGACAGGAGAGAGGGGCTCCATGAGGACCTCTAGTGGTGGACAGGCTGCCTAGGAGCCAGGAACATGACATGGGGGCAGATGTAATAGGTCCCGCACTGAAATCAATGGAAATTTTCTGCACATTTTTTTTAGCGTATGCAGCAAAAGCAGGTGTCTCCATGGGATGTAATAAAAGGGCAGCTTGCAAATTAGATATGCACAAAAAAGTGCATGCAAGACCAAATACAAGCGCCAATACCCACAAAAAGTGTTTCAGCTATCGGCCCTTTTATTCCATTGCTGGCATTAGTGTGGTTGTGTGTTATGCAGCCTTTTCCTCGCTGGGCGCCCCAGGCTGCTAGGCATGGATCAGCATTGCCGGGAGACAGCAGGAGTGGGAACAGACCAGCAAACTCTGGAGACTACAGACAAGCGCCAACATTGCCCAAAGCCACAGCGTCACCGGGACCTGAACCAGGACCGAAAGCCGCCAAAGTGGTAGGAACAATCACAATCAGCAAGCCCTGGGCACCCAGTGAGGAAAAGGCTGCACGGACATACAACCTGGCATCAGAAAACTATTCAGGAGAGCCAAGATGGCCGCCATGAGGTGAGCGTGTGAAAGCTGCAGCTCCCGGCGGGTCATGAATTTCTTTGGAGATTTGTCGTATAATTTTGAAAAAGTTTTCCTGAACTAATGCCCCACACGAAAAGAAAGGCTCGTGTGAGGGAACTACCCACGACACCGGGAATGGATCCACGACAGCCTGGGATAGAGGCTGCTTTCGCCAGAATGCCGACAACGCTCGGAGGAGGGGCAGCTAGGGACAGCTAGGGACAGCAGGGAGCAGGGACAGCTAGGGACAGCAGGGAGCTAGGGACAGCAGGGAGCTAGGGACAGCTAGGGACAGCAGGGAGCAGGGTGCTCCAACGATCCCGGACCCCCCACTGGTGGCAGAAGTAGGTCACCTCTCTTTTCGAGAGGCTGAGACGGACGCCTCCATGAAGTTCCCCAACTCACAGAGAGGAGCGGAAGGTCTAGCCGCGGCCTCGGAGAACCTGGCGGATTCAGGTTCCAGGAGCCGGGGACAAATAGCACAACAACGCTCAGAACAACGGGATGAAGGCCTTGAAGAGGTAGGAATAGAGAATGGTGACTTTTCTGTTATTTGTTCCACCCCCAATGCTACATCATCGCTTCAAGATATAAGGAATATGTTGATTTATATGCAATGCTCTATAAATTTACTAACTAAGACTGTGCAAGAAGCCTTAGTTAAAACAAAGAAAATGGAAGATGAAGTAAAAAATGTGGACAATCATTTAAATATAATGGAAGAAAAGATGAAAAGTATGGAGAAGGTTCAAACAAATTTGATAAAGTCAGAAAGTATATATGGAAATAAGTTTGAGATAATTGAAAATCAGATGAAGAGGGCAAATATCAGGATACTGAACTTTCCTAAAATAAAGATGATGTCAGCAATTGACTTGTTTAAAAATTACCTTTTAAACAATTTGAAGTACCCTGAAAAAGCTATGCCAGCTATATCAAAAATTTATTACATATTACAGTAAACCTCTTCACAAGATAATGCTTTAGGACAAGAAGATCAAATAGACACAAATTTGAACTTGACAGACTTTTTAGAGAAGTCCCAAGAAATGGACATTAATACAAGATCAACTTTATTTGTTCAGTTTGTCTTTGTTTCAGAGAGAGATGCAATATTAAGATCTTACTTTAAATATCAAAAAGTTAAGTATTATGGCTTTCCAGTACAAATTTTTCCGGACATTGCTAGAATCACACAGGAAAAAAGGAAAAAATTTATAGCAATGAGGAAGGAAGTAATTACTAGAGGGGCAAAATTCATATTGCGGTATTCTTCTAAATGTTTACTTTTTCATAATAATGTCAGATATGTATTTGTGGCCCCCGAACAGTTACGTCAATATTTAGATACGCATTCTCAATCCCAATAATCCTAGTCAATGGTGTTGGACAAGATATATCGGTAATTCCCCCATGGTTATAGATTTTGTTTAGTTTTTGCTTAAGATCTTCTCTATATCCCATTGGCTCCCTGATTACTTATATTATTTTCAATGTGGAACGAAATAGTACCTAAAATTATTTCTTTATAAATGGCAAGGTGTATTTAGATTCTTGCATTACATCTATGTAAATTGATTTATTTACTTGCATAATACCACATTGTATTAATGTTCTATATTTTGTTAAAAAAGCAATAAAAAAAAAGAAAAAAAAAAAAAGAAAACTATTCAGGAAATGAAGGATGTTTAAAGAAACTCAACAAAGCTAATGCCAGCAATGGAGTTAAAGGGCCTCCAGACAGGAGCTTTCACTTAACTCCTGCCCTGATCCAGGTGCTAAATAACCCACTTAAAAAAACCCTCACTAACCGATCTCCCTGCTAGTGTGGCTCCCTGCATAGCCCATGAATAGATAATTACCTCCTTTTCATGCCATTTGCATTTACTCACACAAAATCTGCCATGGGTTATTGCGCAAATATGTAGATGGGTTTTTTTCTGCACTAAGCGCATTATTACATACGCACATAAGATTAGCACAGAAAACCACACATAATTACCGGCGCAAAAACCCGTGGTAGGTTTTGCATAGTTTATTACATTGGCCCCATGGTGTGTTATGCTCCCTCCCTGGCTGTATTCAAATCTTGCATAAAATCCCAGCTTTTTGAAGCTACTTTTAAATCTTAAACCTTTGTGATGGCTTGTCTAAATGATGGTATAGCAAACCTGACAAATAAATACCTGGGGCCTTTATCCAGCACTACATGTCTACATGTGTCTGCACAGTGTTATAGAAATGATAACTAACATTGGGGGTCATTTATCAAAATGCACTCTGAGAGTGAGTGAGTGAGTGAGAGAGAGAGCCTGGCCATAATGTCAGCTCCCTAGATAGGTATTTGTATCCCTATGGTAGGCCCACCTAGTAACTCGAGGTGAGGGTTAGGTATCAGTGTAAGGGTTAGGGGCCCCTTTGACATTCAATGTTAGATGTATGAACAGAACAGTGGTCTCTTGTGAACATTTGATGACCCTCGGAGTGAGGAAACTCACTCCAAGATGAGATTTGGGCAATGTTCTCTCTTAAAAAAAAATGTTAATTATTATTTTAAGGGTAGTAGTAACTGCCGCTCCGAGTAGGCTATTTGCAAGCAGAAATGTCAATTTTAGGTGTTATAGTAAAGTTATCCCATTTCTTCATTTACTATTAGTAATAATGGTTTGCAATAGAGTAAAATCAGGATTCACTCAGCCTGTATCTTTGGACATAGAGCTATATGGTCACCCTAACAAAATATTTGCTAATGGAAAGTAGAAAATATTATGCAAAGGGAAAGACTAACTGGCATTACGCTATTCCTTTCTGTTTAGGCAGCCACGTGGATTGGGAAAAGACCAAAGCAAGTATAACAGCATTAAGTACATTTCAAATATTTTTCATTTTCCAAGGTTTTATATTAGACTTTAAGAGAGCCATTTTATGTATTAATGGAGTATGTATCATGTCTCACTTCAATGCAAGTCTATCAGATGGTTTTTATTTATTATTATGCATGTCTGATTCAAATTGTTAGGGTCATTTATCGAAATGCGGTGTGGCCTTATCGCATGCATTAGGGCCTTATTGCATGCGATAACGGCCGCATCGTGGCAGTATTATTTAAATGAGGGGAAGGGGAGGATGGTGGGTGGGGTTTGGGAGTTGTTATGGCCCAACAGCACCGCAAGAAATAACTACACCTTTTCCCCTGGCGCTACAGGTACGAAAGTGTGCGGCCCGCCTGCAGCTGCGGCGGGTGAAAATGCACCGCCGTGATGCGGCCGGCTGCACAGTTTCGTCCTGCTCCTTTTTTTTTAGTGCAGCTCATCATTCTGCAATAAATATAAATATAGCAGAATGATGAATCTACAATGAGTGTAAAGCTTCCAGAAGGACGGGAATCTCCCCACTCACAGTGGCACAGGATTTCAATAGTGCTATTAACTGAGACTAATAGGTTCCCTAATATTCTCAGAATTCCCTAAGAGGGGCCCACCTCCCCAACAGGCTCTCCCCTTTCCTGCTTGTGTGCAAAGAACTCTCTCAAATATATGTATTAGTATTTTACAGTATCTTCAAACTCTTTCATGAACATATTTAAAAAGTCTTCCACAGATCCTTTCTCCTCAGCAGCATTCTCTTTTATTGAGCCTATCAGATGATCTATGATTGCATCTCACCGATCCACCAGGAGAATCCTAAGGTGGTAAATTTTAAACAGGCGCACGGGAGCATATGAGTGAGCTTATGTTGGCCTGCGCCCATGGATGCAGCCATTTTCTAACATATGCGCATTTATGCACGCATATTATAAAATAGCTTGAACGCATGCACACGTACACACAATTGTAAGTGGACGTGCGCCTATGTGCGCAAAAGCCGCTTCTACCACGTAAGTGGGGGATTTTAATAGATATGAGTGACGACGCCATTATTAGTTTTCCCAGTTCATTCCCATTTCGCTCAGGTAAGGGATAGAACTTCCAAACCCCCCTAGTTTTAAAGCCTCCCTTCTCCCCTGTTAGCCCTACCCCTTAAAACCCCGCCAACCTATTTATCTTTATTACTTACACGTCCTCCCTTGCAGAAGTAAAGCTATGTGGCAGGGGACTCCGGTGCATGCCTTTTGCGCAAAAGTATTTATGCGCTAATTTAATGTTGAAATCCAGGAACGCCCATGCCCTGTCTTTTAATTGGAGCTTTTCATTTGTGCATGCAGCGGAAGATACACGGATACTCAGGCAGCTTTTAAAATCCCCTTGGTGCAACATATTCACATATTTCCAGGTTTTGGCACGTGGCAAGCTTTTAAAATTCACCTTTCAATAAGTGCCTTTCACTTGCTTGATCCATTCTTTTGACTGACTGATCTCCTTCTGCAGCTGGTTATCCAACAAAATCCTGGGATTTCTTTTTATTTCTGGGGACAAAGAAGACAAGGAACTTGGGCACTTCTGAAAGTTCCTCTAGTATAGTTCTGGTGAAAAGAAGACTCCTATTCTTCACAAGCAAAGTGTAAAGCTTCAATCAGTTTGTCAATTTTTTCTCTTTGAAGACTCTGTCACTATTTCCTTTGGAGCTCTCAACGCATTAAGCCTTTGGCTATAGTCAAAAATGTAAATTAGAATCCTGTTTGTGACACAATTTTTATAAAAAGTACCTAAGGGAATGAGAATCACACATTCAAGGTGATATGGGATTTTGATGATGTTATTAATGAAAGTTATTTGGTTCACTATTGCCCTCAAGAGTTCACATCAAAGCAAACTTACCTCCCTCCACAATCTCTCCCCTCCATTGTGACTGAAATTAAAATGGATACTAGTCCTATAAAGCCTATAAATCTCTCAGAGAGAGATTTATGGAACCAACACATAAAAGTTAGAAACTCCTAAACCAGAAAAACAAGATTAATAAAAATACATATAATAATTTGACATTAAGAATTAAAGATATTTTATACTAAGGAACAACAGTAAACCAAAATTGTCCTTTATTTTTCCAGAAACACTTCTTGTTCCAGCTGCAAAAAAAGTTGTTTAAATGTTAACACAAATAAGTTTCACCAAAAGAACAAAACTAGCAATTTAAGAATTTAGCATTTCTTTGACAGGATTTCTTTCTTGCAAGTTATTATACAGAGTTATATAATTTTTATTTATTTGATTTTATATTAAGTTACATCAAATTCATATTCCTTAACTTAACTCATTTAACTATTGGATTGAACCAACTCTTAATTTAATTGAACTTCTATTTATTTTACTCAGGTATTCATTTTTCTAATGAAAAGAAAAGTAATGCATGACTTCTCCAAACCTACTTAACCCTTTAAGATACCAATTTCAATGAATGTTAGCTTAAATTAAATTTAATCATGAGCAGAATGAAAAAGGTAAATAGGGAATAGTTAATAGTACTAAGACTAGGGGACACTCCAAGAACTAACATGTAGCAAATTTAAAACAAATAGGAGAAATTATTTCTTCATTCAACAAACAATCAAGCTGGGGAATTTGTTGCCAAAATATGTGGTCAAGGCATCTAGCATAACTGGGTTTAAAAGGGGTTTGGACAGGTTCCTAGAGAAAAAAATCCATAAAAATATTTTCTTTGTTTTTCTTAAGTCTAATGTGTTTCTATTAATGTTCTTAGTGTTAACTGCAAAGATCTGTGGATATGGTGGGCTATAAACGTTTTAAATAAATAAATACATAGTCAGGTAGACTAAGAAAAGCCACTGTTAACCCTGGGAGTGAGCAACAAGGAATGGATCTATGTTTTGGGATCTGCCAGGTATCTCCTAATAGTAATGTGTATTTATTTAAAATGAATGCCATATTCAGATCAAAAAAGGCCACTTTTGGTTCATTCCAAATTAAACTGAAAATAGCCTTGCCAAAAATACTTAGAAATTTGAGGGTATTTTCAAATTGTTTCAAAAAAAAAAATGTATCGTCTCCCTAGGCCCCCCAGGTCCCATCTGCCCCTTCTTGGGATCTCTTGGGGTCTCTTCAGGCCTCTCCAACACCCTACTCCCTAGCCAACAGGCTAGAGCCCAAACCTATGCAGCTATGCTGCACCAAGTCCAACTGGAGCTTTCCTAAAGCACAGTTGCTTGCCTGTAACAGGTGTTCTCCAAGGACAACAGGATGTTAGTCATTACACATGGGTGACATCATCAGATGGAGCCCCGAACCAGAAAACTTATGTCAAACTTCCTAGAACTTTGACTTAGCACACTGATCATGCCCAGCATGCCATATACCACGTGTCCATGTGGGGTTCATCTCCAGTCTTATAACATAGAATTAGACATTTAACAACAAGCAGGAGAAACCTAACTCCACAGAGTGGCAGGCAGGTTTTGTGAGGCCTAACATCCTGCTGTACTCGAAGAACACATGTTACAGGTAAGCAACTCTGCTTTTTCCGAGGACAAGTAAGATAGTATTCCTCACATATGCGTGAATCCCTAGTTACAGACTGCTCCCCAGCATAAAAGGGGACCGACAGACACCCAACCAGGTGCTGTTGGTAACAACAGGAGGAGACAGTCTGAACCCAAACAATGGGCCCTAGGTGGGAGACAGTTGGGTTCTACACCTCAAACAAATTCCAAAGGAAAGATTGACGAAACCTACTGTTGCATCGGCCATCCCTATCCAAGCAATAGTGAAATGTGAATATGTGGAGCGAACTCCACATTGCAGCCTTTCAGATCTCCTCCATGGGAACTGCTCACAGGTGGGCCATAGACGCTGCCATGGGTCTGACAAAATGAGCCTTGATATGACCTCCATGATGCAGTCCCGTCTGGGCATAACAGAAGGAGATACAGTCTGCTAGCCAGTCGGATAGAGTTTGTTTGGCTACGGCAATGCACAACCTATTCCTATCAAAAGAAATAAAAAATTGGGTGGACTGTCTATGGGTTTCTGTTCACTCTAAATAGAAGGCTAAGGCTCGCTTGCAGTCCAAACTGTGCAGTACTCATTCACCTTGGTGCAAATGGCACCTGGGAAAGAATGTTGGAAGAATAATGGACTGGTTAAGATGCAAGTCTGTCACCACTTTAGGCAGGAACATAGGGTACGTATACAAGACCACCCTGTCATGATAAAACTTAAGGTAAGGTGGATGTCACTAAGGCCTGGAGCTCACTGCCCCTGCGAGCTGAGGTGACCGCCACTAAAAATATGACCTTCCAGGCCAGGTACTTAAGTCACAGGTGCACAGCAGCTCAAAAGGAGATTTCATCAGCTGAGTTAACACCACATTCAGGTCCCAAGACACAGCAGGAGGCCTTAGGGGAGGCTAGAATTGAATCGTACAACTATAGGCCGTACAGAGATGGGCGTACTATCTACACTATGGTGGTATGCACCAATTCAACCGAGATGAACTCTAAGGGACTTGGTTTTTAAGCTAACTTCTGATAGGTGTAGAAGGTAATCAAGCAGTTTTTATGTGGGGCAGGAGAATGGATCTAGGACCTTCTGCTCACACCACATGGAAAACCTCTTCCATTTCAGTTCATAGGACTTTCTAGTATAAGGCTTTCTGGAAGCCAACAGGACCCGAGATACATCCTTTGAGAAATCGAGTGGTTGCAGAATTAACCTCTCAACATCCAGGCTGTGAGCGACAGGGCCTGGAGATTGGGATATCACAACCTGCCTCAATCTTGCATGATGAGATCTGGGGAAGTCCCCAGACTGATCAGTCTCCTGATGGATAACTCCCATAAGAGTGGATACTAGACCTGTCTCAGCGAATAAGGGGCTATGAGAATCATAGTCCCCTTGTCCTTGCGAAGCTTCAAAATAGTCTTCACCACTAAGGGAATCAGGATACGTGTAAGGAAGACCCTTGCCCCAATGATGGGCAAGGGCATCTGAGGCTGGTTTGCTGTCTGTCCTGTACAGGGAGCAGTACCGAATCTCCTTTCTGTTGCAAGGGGACATGAAGAGATCCACATCTGGGCTCCCCCAGAGGCAGAATATTTGATTCACAACCCCCTGGTCCAGGGACCACTTGTGGGGTCTGACAGCATGACTCTGAACACTAACACATTCTCCATCCCATCCAGGTACGTGGCCCTGAGCACCATCCCGTTTGACAGGGCCCATGACCAGATCTGAACTGCTTCCTGACACAGGAGGTACGATCCTGTACCTCCCTGCTTGTTGACATACCAAATCACTACCTGGTTGTTGGTTTGCATCAGGACAACTTTGTTGGACAGCCGATCTCTGAAAGCCCATAGTGTGTACCTGATAACCCAGAGCTCCAGGAAATTGATTTGGCAACAGCTTTCCTGGGCAGACCAGAGACCCTGGGTGCTGAGCCCATCTACATGAGCTCCCCCTCCCAGGGTGGATGCATCCGCAGTTAGGACAATTTGGGTAGGAGATCTTCGGAATAAGAACCCCTGTTCCAGATTTGAAAGTACCCACCACTAGGACAAAGAGTCCTGGAGGAATGAGGTGATTCAGATGTGATCCTGGAAGTTCTGCATGGCCTGGTGCCACTATGACCTCAAGGTCCATTTGGCCCTGCGCATGTGTAATCATGCAAAAGGAGTGACATGGATGGTTATGGCCATATGGCCCAGCAACCTCAACATGTGCAAGGCTAACACCTGCTGGCTCTGCTGAATCTCTGCCACGATGGACATCAATGTAACGGCCCTTTGACGAGGCAGGAAGGCCTTGGTCTCAGCCGTTCTAGCAGGGCTCCTATGAAGTCCATTTGAAGTGACAGACTGAGATGGGACTTTGGGTGTCTGATGACGAACCCTAGTGATTCCAACACCCAGATGATCAAACATATGGACCCAACGGCCCCTGCCTGAGATGTGTTCTTGACCAGCCAATTGTCCAGATAAGAGAAAACATGCACCTCCAGCCTGCGGAGGTACGCTGCCACTACAGCCAGGCATTTTGTGAAGACTTGTGGTGCCGACACTATCCCAAACAGCAACACCTAATACTGGATGTGCTGTTTTCCACCACGAATTTGAGATACTTCAAGTGACCGGGGAAGATCTCGATGTGGGTGTATGCGTCTTTCAGATCAAGGTAGCATAACCAGTCCCCTTTTTGTAAAAGGGGGATCAAGGTGCCCAGGAAAACATCGAACTTTTTTTTTTGACAAATTTGTCCAAGGCCCTTAGGTCTAGGATGGGATGGAGTCCTCCTGTTTTCTTTGGAATCAGGAAGTACCTGGAGTAAAATCCCCACCCTCTTTGCCCGGTGGAACAGGTTCAACCACTCTGGCCATAAAGAGAGAGGAAAGCTCCAGTGGTAGTACCTCCTGATGTGCTACCAGCCCCCAAAATGAGCTCAGAGGGCAATTTGGCGGGGCACCCAAAAGGTTCAACCACAACAATGGAAAGAACCCACTGATCTGAGGTTACACTGGGCCACTGGTTCACAAAGAACCGCAGCCTTCCCCTGACTGGTGGATCCATCATCCTGGGTACAAGCAACTGGACTACACTCCCTATGACCTAGTCAAAACCCCATCCCTGGAGTTGACTGAGGTACTGGCTGGGCCTTGAGGGCTCTCTGCTGCCTGGAATGGTCATGGGATCCCTAATGCTGATGACAGGAGTGAGGGGCAGAGGATAGTACTTCCTCTGCTTCGAGAAAGACTTCTGCCCCACTATTGCTGACCTCCTAGCAAAGGTGGACAGGTCTGGAGTGCTGATGGAGATTTGGAGGGTTTCATGGTGGTCCCTAAGCTGGGCCAATGCATCCCTCACCCTGCATCTGAAGAGATTCTCCCCAGTACATGGCGCAACCACAAGTCTCTCCTGTACTTCCAGTCGGGGATTCAAGGCCCGCAGCCTGCCATCCTGTGGTCATTGATTCCGACTACAAAGACCCTCGATGCCATTTTGAAAACATAGTAGGTCATGTGGACCTCATGTTTTCCGCACACCAGGCCCTTATGCACCAGTGACATGAGGCTGAGGCAACTACTTAGCCACCTCCTACACCTGCTTCCAGATGATCCATTTTCTCAGTGGAAAAATGTAAACAGTGGAGTGTCTCAGGGATCTGTACTTGAACTGGTATTTTACAATATATTTAAAATGACCTGGAAAAGAATATGACGAGTGAGGTAATCAAATTAGAAGATGATACAAAATTATTCATAGTAGTTAAAACACAAGCAGATTGTGATAAATTGCAAGAGGACCTTGCAAGACTGGAAGACTGGGCATCCAAATGGCAAATGAAATTTAATGTGGACAAGTTCAAGGTGATGCATATAGGGAAAAATAACCCATGCTGTAGTTACACGATATTAGGTTCCATAAGAACATAAGAAGATAAGAAATTGCCATGCTGGGTCAGACCAAGGGTCCATCAAGCCCAGCATCCTGTTTCCAACAGAGGCCAAACCAGGCCACAAGAACCTGGAATTACCCAAACACTAAGAAGATCCCATATTAGGAGCTACCACCCAGGAAAAAGATCTATGCATCATAGTGGATAATACATTGAAATCATTGGTTCAGTGTGCTACGGCAGTCAAAAAAAACAAACAAAATGTTTGAAATTATTAGGAAGGGAATGGTGAATAAAAAGGAAAATGTCTTAATGCCTCTATAATCACTCTCTGGTGAGACCACACCTTGAGTACTGTCTACAGTTCTGGTCGCTGCATCTCAGAAAAGATATAATTGCATTGGAGAAGGTACAGAGAAGAGCGACCAAAATGTTAAAGGGGATGGAATGGCTCCCCTATGAGGGAAAGCTAAAGAGGTTAGGCCTGTTCAGCTCTGAGAAGAGATGGCTGAGTGGGGATATAATAGAGGTCTATAAAATCATGAGAGGTCTAGAATGGGTAAATGTGAATTGGTTATTTACTCTTTTAGATAATAGAAGGACTACGGGGCACTCCATGATGTTAGCAAGTAGCACATTTAAAACTAATTGGAGAAAAATCTTTTTCAATCAATGCACAATTAGGCTCTGGAATTTGTTGTCAGAGGATGTGGTTAGTGCAGTTAGTATAGCTGGGTTTAAAAAAGGATTGGATAAGTTCTTGGAGAAGTCCATTAACTGCTATTAATCAAGTTGACTTAGGAAACAGCCACTGCTATTACTGGCATTAGTAGCATGGGATCTACTTGGAAGCAGGCTGCTGGGCTTGATGGATCCTTGGTCTGACCCAGTATGGCAACTTCTTATGTTCTTATTGGCTCATGTGGAGCTGGTTGGAAGCTATAAGGGAAATGAACATAGCCCCCTGAAAAACCTTACTACCAAGAGTGTCCATTGCTCTGTGCTCCTTCCCCAGGGGCGCTGAGGAATGGGTCTGAGTCCACCTGACTTTCTTGAGAGTGGATATGACCACCAGTACCTGGTGGGGAAGCTGACATTCATCGAGTCTGGGTGCCTTCTGCATGAAGTGAACCCCGTCTGCCTTTTTTTAATGAGAGGCACTGTGAGGGAGTGTTCCCACATCCTCAGCAGTAACTCCTATAGGATCTCGTGCACCGGGACTGCCGTGATCTTCTTAGGCGGCTGCACAAACTGGAGGATTTTAAGCATTTTGTGCATGGAATACTCCTCCGACAGTAACTGAAACGGGATGGTTTCTGCCATCTCCATAAAAAACCTATGAAAGTCAAGTCCTAAGACGAAGACTTCCTTCACTCCACTGAAGGAGAAGGGTCTGAAGAGAGACCCTCAGTACCATCAGTAGAGGACTCCATGAGATCAATCCTCCAAGGGGTCATAGGGGTTCTCATCCTCAATGAAAGGAACTGGGGATGGGGCCCTGGGTACTCAGCCTTCATCCTGAGATGCAGGCACCGGTGGAGCTGGATGGAGGGCTGAGGGCCTCAATGTCTCAGCTAGCCTCAGTGGAGCTTCCTCCTCTGAGAAACCGCCATGACCACCGGATCTGCAGGTGAAGACTGTGGTGCCCCAACGATCACTGACGTGAGTCCAGGAACTGACGCCAGCTGGGTCATTAACGCACCGATGAGCACATGGAGCTTCTCCAACAGTGGTTCCAGAATGGATGGTGCCAACTCTGGTGCAATCGGTGCCACTGGACCAATGTCCCACAACGCCTGCTTGACTGCCAGTTGAACTCACCGCTCAAGCTCTTCCTCAAACATTGCCGATGCCAACACCGACTGGGAGGAAGGAGTGATAGCCATATCCTCTTCATAATTAAGAGGAGGATCAGTGACTGTCACCAGCACTGGTGGAGACCATCACGGACCCGATTGAGGATTGGCTTTCCTTGCCGCAGGGTCATTTTGGGGCATCACAACATGAACTGGTGCATCCTGTGCCCAACACCGTGCATCAACGGAGACAAAAGCTGATACTTCTTTGGCTTCCCTCGATGTTCAACATGGTCTTTCCCCAGTGCCGAGGCCGAAGATGAGAAACTCAATGTCCTTGGCCTGGAGGACCCCAAAGATGGCCAGTCTGCAGCTTTCAATAGACCCAATGATCCCACCAATGTCGATGGCTTGGTGTACATCAGTGCATCTCCATGGGCCTTCAGTGCCAATGCCAATAACTTAGTCTTCTTCAACCCAAAGAGGTGCTCCTTTTTGTCGAGACGATGACAACATCCTTTAGGGGACATCAAGATGCATTTGTGGCAACCCCGGACATCGTGTAATGCCCTCAAGCAGAGGATATATTCATCATGGGGGTCCGTGATGGACATGGTCCTCGGGCACCGAGGGTATTGCTTAAATGTGGAAGAGGTCATGTTGGAATGAAATAAAAGGGAAGAAATATCAAAACTTGATTGTGAAGGGCCTCAATGGCCAGCGGGCATCGAAGCACCACTACCGCGAGGAATCAACCGTGAAAGGAAACTTATCAGAAGAGTCAAAAACCCTGACTAGGAACACTGCGGGAAAGCACCGAGAGGCACCCAACATCGAACACCAAGAAGAAAAACTGCGAAAAACACAATAAAAGAAAAAATAGAAGTTTTCCACAAAGGCTAAAAAATGCCAAAGTGAGCTCACTCAGACTGTGATACTACAGCTCCGTGGAAAAAGAGAGACTAAAGAGGGACCCCACGTGGATGCGTGGAAGCACTGGGCATGCTCAGTGTGCCAAGTCAAAGTTCTAGAAACTTTGACATAAGTTTTTCGTGTCAGGGCTCCATCTGATGATGTCACCCATGTGTGAGGACTACCATCCTGCTTGTCCTCGGAGAAACCCCACTGACCTCCGCCTTACCCCTGGAAATTAATCAGGGCCAAGAACCTTTCCAGCCCTGACTTATCTTGCAAGAAAACAGGAGCAGGAGCGAACCCCACTTGCTTATGCACTGCTGTGTCTCTTTAAAAATGTTGCTGGTCAGCCCTGAGACTGGTGCCACAGTGACATCAAAATAGTGCTTTCTTGGGGTCAGCTGGTACCATTTTCTTGCATAATCATACCAATATACAAGAATCAGACCCCCAGAAAGCAATGGTAGGGGTCCGGGGACCTGGTAAAACCATGTTTTTGGGGAGGACTGTGTTGATGATTTTAATGTTTATTTTAGTTTGTCAAATAAACCAAACTAAAATAAACATTAAAACAAACCAAAAAATGAATACCACTTGAAGCAAAAAAACAAAATGAAACAAAATCTTTTGCTGCACATCCATATTTTCTAGTGACCCAGACTGACCATTGTCAGAGATAGAATGTTTCACTCAATGGACATTAATCTGACCCAATGTATCACGTCTTATGTTCTTAATTCTGACCAGAATTATATGCGTGATGCTTAAAAGCTCATATGACTACTGATTGCTATTCCAAACAGATGTAATGATAGAAGATGGCCAGGAATGAGATGGCGCAAGATATCACAGTTGTTCTCTAGCCCTCTTGCCTTCTATCCAAGCTGCCTCCCTAACGCAAAATCAAAGAAATCCTCCATACCTCCACACCCACAATGTACCTGTTGCAATGAACCATAAGACTGTAAAACTCTTACTATAATTGCACCAAACTAAAATACTGTTTAATAGCCGGTAAGCAAAAAAATAAATATACATCTCTTCCTGCCTAAATTTCTCTGGGCTTTTGGATTACTTTGGTTACAAATTACAGAGAAATCACATAATGGCTGATATTGCAAATTAATTTTGGCAGGGTTCTGGTTAAATGAGGTTACTTCTGGCTAAATAAAAACAGATCCACTTTACTCCACCTCTAGCAGCTCTTTCTGATTCACAGAAAGGCTGACATAAAATTTAGGAGCTTTACTTTGCTATTTTCTTTCATTCAAGGGTCCATGCAATAAAAAATGTTTAGATTATGCGTAAAACTTTAATAGGCAAGTTAAAATGTCTCTTTAAAGGCTATTCAATAAGAGGTTGATATTCAAAAGCCATTTAGACGGCTAACTCACAAGTTATCCAACTAAATGGCAAATGTATAATTTTCAGTCACTTATCCATCTAAATTATAATCGTATGAATAGTTATCTGGCTACAAGGAGGAACTGAGATATTCTGTGTCAGTTTATAAAGAAAGAAGACAGAAAAGGATTGCTTCGTGGGAGCACCAAGGGCTGGGCTCCAGACCTGGGCTTGACTCTAGGCCAAGGCCCCAGCATCAGGACCTGGCCTCCAGGCCAAGCTGCAGTATCCGACCTGGACCTGGGCTCTGGCCTAGGCCAAGGGTCAGGTGTCGGGACTCATTCTCTGGAGGCCCCAGCATCAGGACCTGGCCTCCAGACCGGGCTGCAGCACTGGGCCTGGGCCCAGGCTTTATCCCATGCTGAAGCTCAGGACTTAGCCTATGGATCAGGCCACGGCATCGAGCCTGGGCCCAGGCTTTATCCCATGCTGAAGCTCAGGACTTAGCCTATGGATCAGGCCACGGCATCGAGCCTGGGCCCAGGCTTTATCCCATGCTGAAGCTCAGGACTTAGCCTATGGATCAGGCCACGGCATCGAGCCTGGGCCCAGGTCGAGGTTCCGGCCTTGGGCTTTGGTCCAGGCTGGGCCATCGGTCCTGGCCAGGTTCAGCCTGGGATGCAAAGCCAAGGCTTCAGCCTGGGACTAGGCCTCACTGGCAGCAGATACTCACCAGACTGGGTAAGTGGGAGCCAGGAGGGATTCTAGCCCCAATATTTTTCCGGGTGGAAAGGATGGGTAGTGGGGTCAGAATGGGATAGGAGACTTTGGAATGTCCAGTTTTAATTTTTCGGTTCTTTTTTGGGTTTTTTTTATGTTTGATTCATTTTTTTTCATGAATGAAATGAATCAACCATTCCACAAACATATTCATGAATCAAAAAATAAAAACACATTTTTTTCCCTGCACACTCCTAATCTATACACCTTTATTTTTAAATTAGGAAAAGTATGCATGTTCAATGCATTGAAATATGTTGTTTTAAGGCACTGCATGTAATTGCTCGTAAGCCTACATATGCGCATATGTTCTGGGGAAGAGATGCATATATTTATAAAACACACAACTATCATACACAAATGTTATCAAATACTTGCACAGATCTGCTCGCAGTCATATATGCACATATATGGCACTCTGAGCATTTGTTTGAACATTATCCTCCCTGACTGTAAGCCCTCTGGGGACAGGGAAATACCTACAGTGCCTGAATATAACACGCCTTCAGCTACCAGTGAAAAAGTGTGATCTAAATCTAAAAATCCAAATCCAAGTGCATATGTATTTTGACATTGAGAATTGATACAAAGCTTGTAGGCAAGATGAACAGTTTGAAAATCATCCCCCTTTTCAGGGGAAACTCATAGAAGAGACAGTTTGTATTCAGCTCAGCATATGGCTAAATGATCTGTGCAGTCCAGTTTCAGACTCAGCTAAGGAACAGAGACAGTGATCATATCACTGTTAGATGACCTTTTCAGGAATAGTGACTGGGTATTTGCCCTGGTACTCATGACTACTGACTACAATATCATGCTGGTAGAGCTGGAAGAGGTGGCCAACAGTGGCAGAGATTTAGCCTGGTTCAAATCCTACCTATCAGATAGACAACAATCTATATTGTTCAGTAACACCTCATACTCACCTTGGCCTTGAACTACAGGATCCCACAGAGACTCATTCTGCCACCTATTTTGTTTAATGTCCACCTTATTAACTCAACTAGTTCCGTCCACAGGCATACAATTCTACATCTATGTGGATGATATATAGATATTGATACCCATTACCCATTGAACCAAGTTTACCAACAGTCATGACTAAGCTGACTGAATGTCTATCAGCGAGTCAAGAATGAGCAAAGAGTAACAAACTCTGGGCTTCATTTACTAAGCATTTTTCCCATAGACACAGAATGAGAGAAAAAGTCTTAGTAAATGAGGCTCTCTGTTTGAAACCAATTAAAGCAGAGCTCCTCTGGATTCAAAAGGGGAGCAGTCAGTTTCTGGTCATAAAAATCTTTTGAATGACAATTCGTCTACTTGGCTTGCCTCAACCTTTCGGCTTTATAAACCAACTTGTCAACTAATTTTATGGAAGTCCCAGCTCCAAAACTAGCATGACTGGAAGTTATCAGAAACAGAGCTTTCTCAGTAGCAGGTCCAAATCTTTGGAACGCGCAACCTGAGGCTATTCGGAAAGCTTCATCATGTAAATCTTTCAAGGCATCCTTGATGACTCTATGCAGGCATTTCGAAATTAACATAGGTCCTCCCTGACTTTTTCTTTATTGTTATATAAAGTCTTTATCTTTTTATGTGTTTTTATACATAAATACTGATTATGTATGTCACAGATGTGAACCGCCATGTACTGTAATGGAATGTGTGGGTTATAAATTTTAATAAATAAATAAATATAAACCACCCTTCCAGGGTAATCCTCTTTCGCTGTGGTGTCTGAATGTAGGATGAGGGTATAAAAGGCAGAGACTTACGATGGAACTGGCAGGGGACAGTCTCAGAAGCCCTCTCTCCAATTGGGTGTTGTAAGTAAGAGGACTGGACCCCACTCAATATTGTCTCCCGTAGGTAGGGAGGGAGAGCAGGGGAAAAATTATAGAGAAAGGTACTGAATGACTAGATTTCTTCTGCTCTTAATAAACAAGATCTATTAGCAAGAACAGTGATAAAATACAAAGAACTATAAACAATGTTCATAACAATGCATATTTTATATACAATGCATATTTTATATACAAGGTGTTTTTAAAAACCTACTGGATGTTCCTTCGCTCCATCTTGCAAGGCTCGACATCACTCGAAAAGAGCTTTCTCGGTTGCAGGTCCATCTATTTGGAATTCCTTACCATATTCACTTCGTCAAATTTAAAACTCGCAACAATTCAAGAAATCATTAAAAACTTACCTATTTCAATTAGCTTTTGAGTCTTTTGCATCAGAACACACTTAATCACCCTCAACTATCATCCTCCGCCCATTCTCCAGCTACTTCTTTTAACAAAATGTGTGGTTTGGTATTTTGAATTCAAAGACTGGATATCAATTTTAGTTTTTATTAGCTTTGTACTTCCATTGTTGTTTTGGTTGTTATCTAGTTTTTATACTATACTATACTGCTCTGGTTTTTTTGTATTTTATTATGTATGTACTGTATGTAATAGGGATGTGAAACGGTACCGGACTTGTTTCCGGTATCAGGTTCATAAAAACGTCATGGGAAATCTTCGTTCCCGCAGTTCTCAGTGTTTTTTTTCAGCTGTCGCAAGCCAACCCCCCCCCCCCCCCCCCCCCCCACACACACACACACACACACACACACCCTGACCCTTTAAATTTAATTATTTAGAATTCCCCACCCTCCCGACCCCCCCAAAAAAACTTTTCTAAAGTACCTGGTGGTCCAGCGGGGGTCCCGGGAGCGATCTCCCGCTCTCGGGCCGTAGGCTGCCAGTAAAGAAAATGGCACTGATAGCCCTTTGCCCTTACTATGTGACAGGGGCTATCAGTGCCATTGGCCGGCCCCTGTCACATGGTAGGAGCAATGGACAGCCGGCACCATCTTTAAAAATGGCATGGCCATCCAATGGCACTGATAGCCCCTGTTACATGGTAAGGGCAAAGGGCCATCTGCGCCATTTTGATTAGTGGCAGCCGACGGCCCAAGAGCGGGAGATCGCTCCAGGGACCCCCGCTGGACCACCAGGTACTTTAGAAAAGTTTTTGGGGGGTTGGCGCTTCTAAATAATGAGATTTACAGGGATGGGGTGGGTTTGGGGGTTGTTTTTGTGTGCCCTTTCTTCCTGCCCCCCACGAAAATTTTGTGGGGTTCTCCTATCACTTTTGGGGACCCCCCAATATTTGATGAGTTTGAAAATATTGTCCGATATTTTCAATTGTCAGAAAAACGATTCACATCCCTAGTATGTAAACCGTTTTAATTTTTATATTGCAAAAGTGGTATATAAACCTTTTTAAATAAATAAATATGTACTAAAGATGCAATTATTTTTATCAGACTTTTATGGGTAGGAAAAGAAAAGTCTGGACTTCCTCTCCGGGTGTTCGTGTGAGGGGACTTATGGACTCACACATTGCAAGAGGGGTAAGTTACCCTATTCGAGGTCCGCTTCACACGAAGAAACACATCGTCGATCAGATGCAGTCCCCTGTCAGGTCCGTTATTACCAAAAAACACAAGGAATTAACTTTATTACACACACCTGAGACAGCCTCAGTTTGGCAGAGAGTAGGAGGTAGGTTCCCTAGGCAGGCCTATATAAATAGCTAGAATAGCTCCCGACGCCCAGACAAGCACAGCAGGCGTCGCACGTAAGACAATTGAAGCCTTATACAAGTAAGTTTTCAATGGCAAGGTGGGTCAAAATACAAGCATTATTAATAAATGTGAAAGAAAGTTGGTAGAAGTTTTTTCTGTTTGAGATTAATATTTTTATATATTGAAGGTTTACTGCATGCTGTGAACCCAGTATAGGACACAGCACATTCTCCCATAGTCCCTGAAGCAGGCACCCCGTGCCGAAACATGGCCCGTGTCGGACAAGCAGCTCTGTACCCATAAGACATCACAGAGGCGACGACCCTGATAAGTATGAAATAAGATCACAGTGGGACGGAAAAGCAGCAGGGGAGAAGGGATTTTTAGAAAAATTGAAAAATCAAAAATTAAAAAAGAGATTCGTGAGAGATATTGTTCAATTTAATAAAAGAATAATAGACGGAGGTTAAAGAGAGGATAACTGCAAATCGGTTACCCTCATTCAATAACCTCCGTACAAGATTACCACCAAGCAAACATTCCCTTGTATGTTCAAGTTGGTGTATTTTTGAAAAGGGAAAGAGGTTGGTTAGCGACTGATGAAATTAATAGCAGTGGTTATTCCCTAAGTAAACTTGCTTAATAGTCGTTGATGGACTTCTCCTCCAAGAACTTATCCAAACCTTTTTTGAACCCAGCTACACTAACTGCACTAATCACATCCTCTGGCAACAAATTCCAGAGCTTTATTGTGTGTTGAGTGAAAAAGAATATTCTCCGATTAGTCTTAAATGTGCTACTTGCTAACTTCATGGAATGCCCCCCCTAGTCCTTCTGTTATTTGAAAGTGTAAATAACCGATTCACATCTACTCGTTCAAGACCTCTCATGATCTTAAGGACCTCTATAATATCCCCCCTCAGCCATCTCTTCTCCAAGGTGAACAACCCTAACCTCTTCGGCCTTTCCTCATAGGGAAGCTGTTCCATCCCCTTTATCATTTTGGTTGCCCTTCCCTGTACCTTCTCCATCACAACTATATCTTTTTTGAGATGCAACGACCAGGTCCTACAAAAGTATTTTGTCAATAAAGATTATAGGTTCTGTGGACAAAGGATCCAAATATTTCCCAATGTTGCTCGGGTGACACAACTAAGATGGAAACAATTTTTAGCCTTAAAGCCTAGAGTGTTGTCCCTTGGAGCAACATTCTATTTTAAATTCCCCTGTAAATGTGCAGTTGTCCATCAGAAGAATAAATTCATTTTTCAAGACCCCACCCACCTGGAGTCCTTTCTGGTAGACAAGGAACAAGGTTGAGATTTGTAACTGCAAATAAGTCATTTTTCTCCTTTTTCCTGTAACTCAAGATTACAGTTTTCCTAGTATTATATTTTGAAATATCCTCCCATAATGAGGACTACATATTTTTATGTTGTACTTATGGTAATAAGAATATTCTTTATATTTGTTATTCCTAGATTAAACAAAAATATTTCTTGATTTTTTACAATGTAATAATTGTTTGAAAATCATATAAAGTATAAATTAAAAAAAAAAAAATTCCCTGGCTACCAGTGCCTTTCAGGGCCAAATTCAAAACTCTTTTATTTTCAATGCCCTTGGAGGGAATTGGCAGATTCTCTGAAGAACAGGTTCTCCCTCCATGCCCCTATGAAGCCTCTAAAGGTCATTCCAAGGAGCATCTCTAATTATACCTTTGTGAAAGGAAATCAAGCGATCCAGCACCCACCAGTGAGCCTTCTCAGCTGCAGCCCCCGCTCTCTAAAACTCACTCCCAGAACAGCTACGCAGATTTCAAGACTCCTATTTCAGGTCACAAGCAAAAGCTTCAATTTTCTATCAGGCCTTTAATAGGTGAGGCATCTGATTAGCTGGCTGCATACACCTCTGACAGATCAATTGAGCTGTACCCCTACTTGACAACTAATCTCCCATTCAAGTGTCATACCTCTAGCTTCAATGAGTATGTTTTCAATTTCTCCTGTATTTACATAGTAAGTGTAGATATCTTTAACATTCGTTAATGTTATATTATACAACACATTCATGGTTACATAATTAGAGGAAATCATTGATGTGGTATAACAGTTTATTATTTTAATTGTCTGCGTAGTGTTGGCGTGCATGTATATGAGAGTGTGAACAGTGAATTAGTATGTTGAATTACTGTGGTGGATATTATGTTTGGTCTTTGGCTATGTGTTGTTTTATATGGTTAATATGATACAAAAATGGTATGATTTAGCAGAATTGTATTGTAAAAAAGGCTAATTCATATGTATTTATGGGTAGATTTTTAATTGGCTGCACGTGTAAAATCCTGCCTTTACGAGCGTGACCGGGCCTTGCGCGTGTCCAGCCATTTTTCCACAAGGCCCAGCCGCGTGCGTAAAGGCCGCTACACACACAAGTGCTGGCCTTCCTGCAAGGGGCGGGCGGGGGTGTGCTGAAGTAAGTTACAGAACAAGAAGGAAAAAAGAAAAAATGTAGGATTTAGGGGGTGGGGAAGAGAGGGGAAGGGGAAGGGAGGTTAGGTAGGGGGATAGGGAACTGGGGAAGGCCAGGATGCGTCGCTGCACGAAAATTGCAGAACTCTCCCCCCCCCCCCCTTTTGTCTTTTTCTAATTTAACTTACTGTATAATCACCTTGGGTGAATCTCTTCAAAAAGATGGTTAAGAAATCAAAATACATAAATAAATACATTTGCTAACATTTAAATGATGTTACTATTGTTTGCTAACTCCTTATTTAGAATTTAAAGATTCTATATACAGTAAAGGGTCAATTTTGAAACCTGGCAGGGAACTTACAAGCCCATGGGAATTTTGTCCCTGCAGACCTAGAAGCACAAGTTCTAGGGAAACTCTCCATGGAGTTTTATTTTACAAATGGAGAAGCTGGTCGTGCAGTAGCATAGCCAAAAATGAATTTTTGTGGGGAGCCCACGGTTAACATGTGTGGGCAGATGACATACAGGTCTAGGCCCTACTAGTTGTACTCTTATCAATAAGTAATGCCTTAAGGCCCGATTTTTCATGGCTCACGCGCATAAAAAATAGGGGTTATGTGCATGGCCAGGCCTTGTGCTCATAGGGGTAGATTTTAAAAGGTGCGCGCGGGAGTAGATTTGTTCCCGCAACCCGGCACGAACAAATCTACTCCCGATTTTATAACATGCGCACGCTACCGTGCGCATGTTATAAAATACAGGGTCGGCATGCGCAAGGCTGTGCAAAATCGGCAGCCTGCGCGTGCCGAGCCGTGCAGCCGTCCTCCGTTCCCTCAAAGGCCGCTCCAAAATCGAAGCGGCCTCGGAGGGAACTTTCTTTCCGCCCCCCCCACCTTCCCCTCCCTTCCCCTATCTAACCCACCCCCCAGCCCTAATTCCCCCCCTACCTTTATTTTACAAGTTACGCCTGCCTTGGGCAGGCGTAACTTGCGCGTGCCAGCCAGCTGCCGGCGCGCCATGTCCTGGTCCGGGGGCTGGTCCAGAGGCCGCAGCCACGCCCCCAGAATGCCCCTTTGCCGGAACCACGCCTGCAGCCCCACCCACTGAACGCCCCCTGGTGACGTGCCGGCCACGACACGCCCCCGACATGCCCCCAGGAAAGCCCCGGGACTTACGCGCGTCTGGGGCTTGCGCGTGCCGCCGAACCTATGCAAGATACGCTCGGCGCGCACAGGGGGGTAGAAGGGGCAGCTTTTCGGGGGTTACGCACATATCTTACGCACGTAACCCTTTGAAAATCTGCCCCTCAGCATGCATTTTAAAAGGGGCCCGGCCACGTGCATAACCCCTGTTACATGCACAAGGGTCGGGCCTCGGCAAAGGGGTGGTCTGGAGCAGGGAGGGGCAGTCTGGGGGGGACGGGGCAGGGCGAGGCTAGAGGCGCCTAGTACAGCGTCCATTTGCTGCTGTGCCGGGGGATCACGCGCCAGCAGCGTGCTGGCGCACGCAACTTGTTACTGCTCCTTCGGAAGAGCAAAAGGTAATAAAAAAAAGGGAGACCTAGGGTAGGGATAGGGGGCGGGTAGGAGAGGGGAAGGGGAATGGAGGTTAGGGTACGGGGTAGGGAAGTTCCCTGGGAGGGAACTCGGGAAAGCCCCAATCTCTTCGCCGCATGATTTTGCAAAATTCCACTCCCTCTTGTGCACGCTGCCTGGGATTTTATAAAATTGTGCGTCCATGTGCGCGTACTGGATAGCATCTGCACATGGACGCGCGTGCATATGTTTTTAAAATCTAGCCCTTAGAGTACACCTGAGAATGGATTTCTAAGTAGTTTCATCATGAATGATGCTTTAAAATATTTTAATTCTATTATTTCAAGCACTTATCAGCATTAAAAATACCTTATTAATCTGTATTAATTTATTTTATATTTATTGGAGTTTATAAATACACATCATGCAACAAGTAAACAAAGAACACTGAAAAGAAACATCAGATCCAATCATATAATAAAAAATATCACTGTTTTCTTTTATGAATCCTCTTTTCAAAAATGCAGAGAATACCATAATTACAGAAAACAGCAATAATAATAAGAATCATCATAGGAATGTAAGATTTGCAACAGGTGCAGAACAGAACTACTACATGAAAAAAATATATATTCAAATTCTGGTGCCACCTCAGTGACACAAAACAAACTGCTTCCAATGCCAAACACTTTGTGAAAAGGACAAATCCCTACCAAAAAAAAAAAAAATAGCATCTAGAACCTTGCTGTACCATACAATAACAGCACTAACTCTCAGGACTCAAATAGCAGCAACCTTATCTACAAAAAGGCAGCAAATGCATTCATTACATCAAGCCCTAGAACACTAATACACCACCTAGAGGTCAAACAGAACAAGCTGAACTGCTACAAATCCCTATAGAGAAACTACACACTAGCCAAAATACTGCACTTCTGTCACACATGCACAACAGGGATAGACCCTTACCCAATGCAGAATAAGGGACTACAAATCAGAAACAAATATGCAGACAAAACTGAAAAACCAAACTCTGCAAACACTGGAATACTGAAGAAACTGAAAAATACAAATATATAAGAAAAGCACATTCCCAAAGATGGCATATTTCAATCACTGAAAGTCAAAATAATGGGGTTTTTTACATTTGTTGTCTGATCTTATTTTTCTAATCGGTTGGTCCCAGGCTCTTTGTTCCCCTTGTCTATCTTTTTCTAATTTCTTTTTCAGAGTCTCTTTATTGTTTCTATTTATTCCCTCTCCTCTTGTCTTCTTTCCTTCCTCCTTCTCTCACACACAAGCTTTCTCTCACACAGGCTCACACTCTTGCATGCTCTTACATACACACAGGCTCCCACTCCCACACACTCTCTCTCACTCAGGCTCCTACTCTCACATGCTCTCTTTCATATACAAGTTCCCACTTCCACACACATATGCACGCACACTCACACACACACACACACAGGTGTATGATCTTACCCTCACGTTGTCTCTCACATACAGGCTCACATTTCCCTTCACAGACATGCACAAGCTCTCACTCTTGAATTCTCTCTCACACACAGGTTCACATTCCCAGACAAACACACAGGCTTTCAAATGCTCTCTCACACATGTAGGCTCACACATGCACATGCTCTTTCACAAGCCGGCTGCCATTCCCACCCTCATGCTCTCTCTCACACGCAGTCGCAGACTCCCACTTCCACACACATACATTCTCACTCCCACATGCTCTCTTACTTTCAAACATACATGTTCTCTTTTTCTCTTACACATAGACTCTCACATTCACATACTCTCTTTCTCACACACACATATACACAGCTTCTCCAGTGCCACATGTTCTCTCTCATACCCACACATACACACCACTAGGCAGGCTTCAATTCACACCTACCACATCAGGCAGCCTCCTATTCACACCCCTACCCCACCCCACTCCCATAGAAGGCTCCCATTCACACACACCCACATCAGGCAGACTCCCATTCATACATGCACACATCCCAGGCAGGCTCCCATTCACACAAACACACATCCCAGACAGATTCCCATTCTCACATGCATACCCCCAGGCAGACTCGCATTCACACAAACACACAAAAGCAGGCTCCCATTCACTCACAAATACAAAACACAGGCAATCTCCCCATCAGGAGCAGAAGGGGGAGCCTATTCTACTGCTCTTCCTTGAGTGTCAGCCCCTGCATAATTCAAAACTCATGTAGTTACCACTTCCTCTATGCTGATCTCATAATTCGCAAAATCAGCATAGAGCACTCTTGCTAGCTGCAAGAGTTTTTAATTGCATAGCGCCAGCACATGAAGTGGAGCAAGAGAATGATCTCTCTCCTGGCAAAGTTCTCTTCTCAGCTGCTGCTGGTGGGAAGGAGTCCACCAGTAGCCTCTTGGGCCTCTTCTTTCTTTGACCGCCGGTGGGACAGGGGTTCACTGTTGTGTTCGTGCCTGCTTTCGCCCTCGCTCTACCTGTGTAGCGACTCCCTCCGTGCCTGATGGACGGCTTGATGCCGCGGCGTCTCCATGCCGCTTCTCCCCGGCGTCCCCGGGCCGGCTCGACACTGCGGATCCGCCATGTTCCTGATGACGTAGGGTGCATGCGCGCGCTCCGAAGTATGTACCAGCAAGGGCGCGAACCTCAGGGGCATCACCCTGTATTGACGTCATTCGCTTCCAACATAAAAGGTCTTTACTTTTGCTAACAGATCGAGTTAGCAAGGACTCCGATTAGACTAGCTTCGGCTGTCCAAGACTACTTTGCACCCAAAGGATTGCTTGCGGGATTTCCATCAGACCCGCTTCACTCTTGCAACATTGCCTCTGTGGACCTACCAGGGGTACCCGCTCCTCGGGGTCCTCATTCTCTTTCTCTATTTCAGATTACAGAAAGGAACCGGTACTCGCTCCTCGAGGGCCCATGTTCCTAAACTCTCTGAAAACTCGCCATTGCCTGGAAGCGATCACAAGAGACAGACATTGTGAGTTCTTATTTCAGACTACAGATAGGAACCAGTACTCGCTCCTCGACGGCCTATGTTCCTGAACCCTCTGAAGATTCTCCTTGCCCAGAAGCTATCGCAGGTACAGACATTTGTGAGTTCTTATTTCAGACTACAGATAGGAACCGGTACTCGCTCCTCAAGGGCCTATGTTCCTAAACCCTCTGAAGACTCTCTATTGCCTGGAAGTGATCGCAAGAGACGGACATTGTGAGTTATTATTTCAGACTACCGATAGGAACCGGTACTTGCTCCTCGAGGGCCTATGTTCCTGAATACTTTGAAGATTCTCCTTGTCCAGAAGTTATTGCATGTACAGACATTGTGAGTTACTATTTCAGAAGGTATATAGGAACCGGCACTCGCTCCTCGAAGGCCTATGTTCCTGAACACTCTGAATATTCTCTATTGACTAGAAGCTATTCCAGATACAGATTATTGTGAGTTACTACCGCTCTCTCAGAGCTTTCTCTGGAACCAGGCACTCGCTCCTCGAGGGCCTAACCCTTTCCAGCTACTGAGCCATCTCAAGACCTTATGTGAGTTATCATCTAGTACTGGCTATGTATATCTGCATACCCTGTCTATTCACTATCTACAGTCTCTTTGCAGCTCAGCAACCTTGGAATCGCAGTTCCAGTATCTGAGGGACTTCAGCCCTGCCGGGCATACCAGCTCACTACTGCCACCTCTGGTGGTTATACTACCTATCTAATAAAAAGAACTATCTGTGTCTGTCTCCATACTCCAGCCTAGCTGGTGGTTCCTCTTGGGACTCCCTCCTGGGGGCGCTGTCATCTGCCATCGGCCCAAGGATTCACCTATCTACTTTCTGTCCAGCTGAGCACCATCTCTAGTACTCCGCTGATACAAATTGCCAACTCTGCAGTCTACATCATAACATATTGCCATTCCTTAACAGACCCATAGGAGACAGTATACTACAGATTGCTACTCCTCCCCTTTGGGGAGGGGATTCTATCAGACTGCTATTCTCATCTGCTAGCTCCTCCCATCCGCATAGCAGATCCCAACAGATTGCTAACCTGCTAGCAGATCCCACAACACTCACCCGAGGCCTCCTGGGCCTCATTCTCTTCCCGGCCACCGGTGGAATGGGAACCACTGGCAGTTTTGCAGGCCTTCTTCTCTCTTCAGTCGCCAATGGGACAGAATCCACTGGTGACCTCTCAGGCCGTCTTCCCACTTCGGCTGCTGCTCTGCTAGGTATGCATTCCTGGCAGCACCTGGTCTGTTCATGGGGGCCCTACAACAGGGCCTCTCTTCTTGGGCTGCCAGGCAATGCTAAGTGGGCGGGCCACGACCTACCCAGGCCCAGTTGTGGCTATGCCACTGTGCAAATGGACTCTCAGACTTTGCACCTCTTATGCAGAAGGGACAATGTCCATGGCTTATACCACCCATAGGGATTTCAAAATTAACTCCTCAAGCCTTTATTGGAGGAGATGAAAAACAAGCAGGTACATTTTCTGGCTGAATACAACTGCTAAGACCTTCTTTTTAAGGGGGAAGGGAATTATAATGCTAAATTAATTGGGCGGATATGCTGACTAGATGGGCCATATGGACTTTTTCTGCCATCATGTTTCTATGCTTCTATGTATGGTAGACTGGCTGTGCCCTTCCCCTGATCTTCCCCCACCCTTGAACCCACTCCTTTTCTCCATGACTAAAATTACTTGTGCTTTGAAACAGCAAGGGTATTTTTACCTGCAGAAGAGTAGGGAAATCTTCAGCAGGGCCTTTTCTGTGGGTGAAGAGATGCTTCTCATGGAAAAAGCTCTGAAAATTATCCTCCCTATGACTAAAATAAATCATTGACTAAGACATTGTTCCTTGAAACATAAGAGAACTTGATGATTATTTTGTTCAGCAAAAGGAGAGTCATCTCATGTGTGCTAGCAAAGAAAGAGAAGGCAGCTTATGACATAAAAGAGATAAGACAAATAAATAGCAGAGAACTGAAAGACAAATTATATAAAAAGTATATATATTTTTAATAACAAATGAATACACTAACAAAGTTTAATTTTGTTAATTAAAAGCACTGTATATCCCCACTTATTTAAATCATGCATGTAGCTACTTTCTTGTTCTGTTTAGGAGTTTTTCAGACTGACGAGAATCAGTCTTTCACTGGATAACCAAAATGCAGCCCATTTATGCATTGACCTAATCAGGAGTGCAAGAATAAATCTCTCGTAAAGTGCATGGATTTGTGAATGACATCTCCGGTGGATTAGCGCTTGCGTCTTCATCCTCCCTGGGCTCACTTTAGAATTTAGACTCTGTCTTCAGATGAGCTTAAAAATGACACAAGCTGACCATGAAACTTATATTATAGACATAACATTTCAAGGAAAGGCTATGTTACCAAGCAACATCAAGGCAATTCTTACCTTCTTCATTTTACCCAATATAAAAAAAAGGCATGAAGTTAAATAAAAACAGTTGATAGCTCAGACAAAACTGATACCTTCCTGAACTAATGGAAATTCTGAAAATTATTTGTAACCAAAAGAGACTTGCTCAGTCCTGACTCTCCATCCTGCAACCAAGTATGAATACATTCTCAAGTAAAGATAGTTAAACAGAGGTCTCCTTCTTTCCACATTGCAGTGTGTTTAATCATACTGTTTTGCAGTTCGTTAAGGGATAGTCCATGGTGAAAATTATTTAAAAATCTAAAGGCAGCATTACAAGTATAGAGATTACCCAATGTTGTACCACCCAAAGTTAACAATGTATGTATTATTAGAAATGTTCTCATTTAATGTAAATTGACAGACCTATAAATACTTTGCATACCTAGAATTTAATCATACTTGTGCATAGGATTTACCTTAAGTCTCCTTCCCATAGCTTTGCACTACGAAGGTGCTGAACCTATGGACACTGTCTCCTGACCTGGTTTTGGATCGCCTGTCTTCACCGTGGAGATGGTGGGCTGAAGCTCAGTGCTCAGGAAGCACCTCAGGGATAGCACCCCTCCAGCTTTCAGGGTAGCTGAACCTGGCATGAGAGAGCAGCAGACATTGATGAATGTCGAAAAAAAAAAAAAAAGAGAAAGGCAAAAATATACTTTTCTCCTGTGCCTTTAGTTTCTTGGCCTCCAAAACTTGTGTTTAACTAGAATTTTTAAGACATAGCATCAAGGTGTAAAGCAATCCTAAAATAAAATGATAAGATTTATCTTGGTAGTATAGGCAGTTGTTACAGCACTGGTTTGGGAAACCTGGGGAAAAAACAAATGTTATGCCCAATGGTCACAGACGGCTGAGACCGCGTGTACTTACTACCTGCACTACTCTCCTGCCCTCCCCGCAGCTGCTCGCAGCTTGAGCCAGCTTTCACCGCCACGTTCCCCGGGTCTCCTCATGGCAACCTGGACCCGCCGCCATCTTCCTCGACTTTGGGCCTTCCTAGGCACGCGCACGCACCACTGGGCCCTCCTTTGAAGCCTCCTTGGCAGGAACCCCGGGGGTGGATCCGGTTGATGACATCATCAGAACAGTGTATTTAAATTCCACCTTCGCCCTCAGCTAGCCAACTTGGCAACAAGTTACGTACATCTTCAACTACTGCTATGTGTTCCTAGACTATGCTTCGTGCCTTGGACTTGGACCCTGTCTGGTACCCGTTCCTCGGGGGCCAGTGCATGCATTGGGGACTCGTTCTCCTTGCCTACCCCGCTCCTCGGGCTGGCTCTGTGTCTCCTGGGTTCTAACCTGCAAGGCCTCCTGTTCCTCGGGACTACCTCTGGGACACCTCAGCTATCCGTGAGTTCTACAGAGGGACTTCCCCACTGCAGTCGGGACCGCGCTTACATATTACAGTGACTGCCAGAGCTTCCCTGCTCCTCAGGATAGCGCTCTCCGGCTTCTCTGGGACTTGCGCACTTCCCCGCTCCTCGGGGTTGCGCCTACATACTATATTGAGACTGCCAACACTTCCCCGCTCCTTGGGGGCGGTGCTACGTCATTACTAGAGGCTCAGCTCGGGCTTCCCTGTCCAGTGGGCTGGCCTACAGCGTTATATCATCATCTTACGCTGTGCAGCTCCTCCCTTCGGGGTTGCCCTCTGGAGTACCTCCTGATTCGCCAAGCCTCACGCCCCCTGCTCTGCGGTCTGTCTGGCATTCCTCCCCTCGGGGTCCCTGCGCAGGTATTGCCTCCAGTCTACGCTCCACGGGGGTCATCTCCTGGTGCCACGGAACCTCTCTATTGCCTCATCCAGAACTCTCCTCTGTCTCTGACCTTGCCTCCCGATGGTGCAGACCTTTGGGGATCCTTCCCACAGGTGATAACAACTTGCACTTCGGGCCAAGGGCCCACATACCCACAAATCATAACAACAAACTCCTATCCTATATCCATCAATATTTATGTATTTATTTATTGTAGTTATAGATTGCTCACCTAAATCTGCACAAGACGATTTTCAATATAGAATGTAAAATAACACACCATAGTACATACAACTTCATGTTCTTCTCTAAAAACAATTTACTCATCTGAATGGTGTCTATATCTCTATTATACATCATCCTAATTATAAAACTATAATCAGATTGTAATAATAGCTCAGGGCCTGATTTTCAAAAGAATTTGCATGCTTAAAACTGAGTTTTATACATGTACTGTAAATGCACTTTACCCATGTAGGTAGGATTTTGAAAATTGTCAATAGTTTTCACCCGTATTACGTGCACTTAACATGGGTAGATGGCTTTTGAAAATTGCTACGATAGTATGTTACATTTACATGCATAACTCCTTTGAAAATTTATCTAATTTGTTCAAAACAAGTTTTGTCATTACATAAGAGATCATATCGAAAGCCTTTCTGTATATACTGTAACTTGTTTGAGTTCCACGCCCAAAACCTGACCTTTCTGAATTTCCACCCCACCAACTGCATCTATCCAGGCGTTGTGGGGGCGGGGTTAAACTTTACCTGGTGAGTGCATATGGCCAAAAGAAGAGCTCGAAAGAATTGAAAGCCTACCAGTCTCCCTTCCAAATTTTAAAACAATAGGAGAGGTGAAGAAACACATGAATCTGTCACAATGGACAAAGCTCCTTTTATATACAAGTACTGGATAAGGGAAAGTTGGTGTGGTGTTGGCAGCCAGCTCAGTTACCATGGCTGCCTCATGCAGCTGCCAGAGCTCTTTCACTGCTGTTACTCCCAACACTCAGGGACGGTAACTTTCAAATGGGTGCGCGGCCGGGCACACATATTCACGCATATCTCCGCCCTCGCCCAGGCACGCAGCAATTTTATAACATTCATGCACATGCACGAACGCGTTATAAAATAGCCCAGACATGCATATTTGTGTGCCCAGCAGCATAAATCAGGTTTCAGCCACCATGAGGACATTTTTATAACTGGTGCGTGTCCATGCCGTGACCAGTTTCACCAGTTCGTCCATTTCCCAGTCTGGAGCTAGGTCCTCCAAACCCCCTTGGATCATTATTCTGCACTCCTCCCAGTTAACCCAGACCCCTCAAACAGTTCAGCGATGCTGGGAATTAGTTTTAGTAAGATTACAAGGCCCTGGACTTGGGCGCATGCCCAATCGTGAATGTACTTGCGCGCACATCTCTTGGTCCCGCCCTGGAACACCCAAACCCCGCCACACCCTGCTCACATTCCACCGTTTTTTGTTTCAAGGGCGATACTCACACATCAGGACTTGCGCACACACATTGACAGCTTTTAAAATGCAGTGCACTCACGCATGTCCTACATGCGCGTGTGTCTCCCAGTTTTGGGGCACGCTCAGCTTTTAAAATTCAACCTAAAGTGAGTCACATTCAGTGCTCAGTGCATGCTCTCCCTGTGTCAGGTTGGCAGCCTCCACAGGTACAAATCACACTGGGATTGGTATCTCGGTGCTGGTTTATTGTTAGATAAGGTAATAACATAACATTCCCTGACTTATGATGCAGTGCATGTATAAATAAGACAGGCAATGCTCACAGTTAGGTTAAAGCTTAATTCCAGGATAGTTTCCACAATAACTGCTCTTCATGGTGGCGAAAGACAGTTTTAAAGTTTCCCAGGTTTAAAGGATAGGACCAGTTTGTTGGGACATCTAAGGGGGGGGTGGGGAGAGATACATGTGGTGTTGATGGGGTTGGCATGGGGCCAGGAGGCTGGCAAATTAGGGGGGGGGGGGGGTGTTTCTCCTAAGATGTGCTACTTACCTGGATATCTCCGAAGATATCCGGGTAAGTAGCGAGTATCCAGCCATAGGAGGCCAGTTAACTTTAGGCCTGTTCGGAAGGTCTAAAGTTATCTGGCTAATCCTGCCCCAGAATGCCCCTGAAATGCCCCTTTTTTATCTAGCTAAATTCTAGCCAGGTAACTAGTTTTCATTACCTGAAGCACCTGTGTAAAATGATGGGTGAAACTAGACTAACCCATTTTGCCCACAACAGTCAGAGCATTCTGGAAGGATCCAGAGGCAAAAACAATGTAGTGAACTCAGAAGCCTGACAACAGCTGGCATAGCATGCCTAGGAGTTGATGAATATGCTGGCCCTGAGCATCTCATAGAGGTCCAAGATTGCTCTTGAGCTCAGCTGATATCGACGCACTGAATATGCCTCTAAGAGCCCCAGAACTATGGTACAAGGATGAAAGAGGTGTGCCCTACTAGGCCTCCTTAAGGTACAAGCACATGCCCGAGCCACAGCTCTCTCTGCCCACATTTGATGATGCAGAATGCCAAGAAGCAGAATTAGAAAAAGGTACTCCATTTCTCAAAAGAAAGCAGCAGCATGAACAGCAGTGTATCTCACAGAGCAACGGAAGCAGTGTCTATCTGTCTCCCAGTGCAGCTGCAGCAGTGTCTATGTTTCCTGTCTACCCAGGAGCCATTGTTTTAAAATGACTGGGGGTGTGGAACTCAAGGCTAAGTATGCGCTAGGGGCGCACAATTGTCCCTAGCATCTCCTTTTAGCTTGACCCCTCATTTGAATGCTGTATCGCACGCCCAGGAGAGGGGGCTGTGTTGAAAGAGCAGGTGCTGAAAATGGATGTGCTTTTTTAGCGCAACCATACTATATCGGCCTGTAAGAGAGGGAAATATGTTAAAACCTATGCAGGAGGAAAGATTAGAGCAAAGGATTTAACATTAGAGCACAAAAGCTTCTAAAGTGCACACTAAGATAGAGGAAGATATATATTTTTTATTTATTTAATTCTTTTGTATACCGGTATTAGTGGTTACATCATACCGGTTTACATCCGAACTGAGGTAGAAAATACATCAAACAGGGACAGGGGAAGGGACTAGGGGAACAAAGAGAAAGTTAGCCAGGGGATGGCAAACAAGAAATCAGAACTATAATTATAACATGTTAAACAAAGAAACATAATTTAACGGCTAGGTTCAAGTAGCGTATTGATGCATCAGGGGGTTAAGACACAAGGGATCTAATCTGGGTAAGCCAGGTCTTTAATTTATTTTTGAATTTGATGGTGCAAGGCTCAAGTCGAAGGTTTGTGGGTAGTGAATTCCAGTGGGTGGGACCGACAATGGAGAGGGCTTGGTCCCTCGTGGAGGTGAGGTGTGCCTTCTTGAGGGATGGAATATGGAGAGTTCCTAAGTTGGTTATTCTGGTGGGGCGGTCTGAGAGTGTGAGCTGGAACGGCTCATCAAGCCAGTTGGAGTTGTGTCTGTAGATGGATTTGTGAATAATAGTAAGGGTTTTGTAGAGGATACACGAGGGGATCGGGAGCCAATTCAGGTCTTTGAGGATAGGGATAATGTGGTCATATTTACAGGCACTAGTGATAATTCTCGCAACTGCATTCTGGAGCATTTGAAGCAGTTTTATGGTGGAGTAGGGGAGGCCAAGGAGTAGGGAGTTGCAGTAGTCCATCTTGGATGTGAGGGTAGCTTGAATGATGGTGTGTAAATCATGGGTATGGAGTAAAGGTTTTAGTTTTTTAAGGACTTTAAGCTTATAGAAACCTTCCTTGAGGATGGAGTTGATATATTTTTTCAGGTTCAATTGCTGGTCAATCAGGACACCGAGGTCTCGTACGAAGAGCTGAGAGGAGATGGAGCTATATGCCGGGTCGCTTGCAAGGGAGGGTTTGGGGATTTGGTGTTGGGAGATGAACAGCAGTTCAGTTTTAGAGGTGTTTAGGGTGAGGTGGAGATTCGTGAGTAGAGTGTTGATGGACATGAGACATTTCTCCCAGAGCTTTAGTGACTCAGAGATAGAGTCGTGAATTGGAATGATGATTTGGACGTCATCAGCATATAAGTAGAATTTGAGGCCAAGTTCGGAAAGGAGCTGGCAGAGGGGGGTGAGGTAAATATTGAATAGGGTGGATGAGAGGGAGGAACCTTGTGGAACTCCTTGAGAGAGGGAGTAATGAGTAGATTCGACGTTGCCTATTTTGACAGAGAATTGTCTATTAGACAGGTACAATTTAAACCAAAGGAGGGCTGAGCCTGAGATGCCTATGTCAGAAAGGCGAGAGATGAGGTGGTTATGGCTTATTGTGTTGAACGCCGAGGAGATGTCAAGCAGGGCGAGAAAGTAGCAGTGACCTAGGTCCATGCCTCTGATGAGGTGGTCAGAGAGGGCAAGTAGAAGGGTTTCAGTGTTAAAGTGCTTGCGAAAACCGAATTGTGAAGGGGTAGGATATTGTTGCTTTCGAGGTAATCCATGAATTGGGAATTGACTACCTTTTCCATGATTTTGGCAATAAAAGGGAGGTTTGAGATAGGATGAAAATTGTTTGGGTCACTGGGATCAAACGAGGGTTTTTTGAGCAGGGGTTTGACAACTGCATGTTTGAGGGTGTCTGGGATTGTGCCAGAGGAGAGGGAGCCATTGATGATGTCGACTAGGGGTTTGGTGATAGTGTTAAGAATGGTTAGGAATGCTTTGGTGGGTATGGTATCAGTGGGGTGGGATGCAGGTTTAATCTTTTTAAGAATGGATTCAATTTCCTTGGACGAGGTAAGGTCGAGGGAGTCAAGGATAGCAGTGGTTACGCTTGGACCAGGAGAAGTGGAAGGTGGGGTGAAGGGGAATCTGAGGAGGATGCTTGCTATTTTTTTGTGGAAGTAGAGTGCTAGTTATTCACATTTGTTACTAGCTTCGTTGTCAGGGATGGGAGGAGTGGAGGACTTAGTGAGATCCGCAACGTAGGAGAAAAGGGCTTTGGGGTTGAACTGGTATTCATGTATTTTAGATGCATAAAAGTCACGTTTGGACTTAAGTGTGGAGAGTCTGTAGGAGTGCAGGGCAGATTTGAAGATGGAAGCATGTAGGGGTGAGGGGTCTTTGCGCCAGATTCTCTCACTCCGTTTGAGATTATTTTTCATTATTTTTAACTCAGTAGTGTTCCATGGTTTTTTTGGGGTTTTTTTTATGAAACAAATCACTTAGTAGATTGCAGTGCTGTATGCTTTTGAATCAGGCTGCATGCTGAAAATGTTCCTTGATCTGGTTAGGATATGTTTCACTTTTCTTTTTCTCTTCTAGTACCTTCAGTACACTGGTTCCATCCCTATAGAGACAGTTTTGTACAATGGGCTAGATAGGACAGGTAACTCTAATGTTTGAACCCCACAGCAGATTCACCAAGCTAAGTTCCTCTTAGAATAAAGAGCAGCCCTTATATATTTCTTACTGGAAATAACAGATTCTATATGCAAGCAAATGAAAAAGTAAAATAATTACAATAGGTCAATAAATCAACAATTCAGAAATATTTAACAACCAGGCTATAAGCAACAGCTTTTTAAAAAAATATAAAAAAAAAAAAACAACCAAGAAAATAGCTTATTCCAAACAATGTAGCACAGAGAGCTATCATTAAATATCAGCTGGAGAGCTAATTATCATTCCTGCCCTCTTTACTAATACAGAGATTGTAAACTTGTCTTATGTGTTATACATGCATACACATGTATATATGTAAAGAAATACCGATGATCCCTTCCAGGTTGTCAGACAGATGGCTAGGCTAATAGTAATATAAACCTTGTAGCAATTTAAAGGGTCTAATTAAAATGTAATTTGTTTTTAGTTTGGGAGCTGACCCCCCCTGCAAGTCCCCTGTACCCTTGCAAGCAACCCATTTTGGAAAAATGCCACAAACTGTACCATACAGTATGTTATCTGACTCTGTGATTTGTGGGGTATGCATGATGTCATTTGTGGCAAAAAAAAAAAAAAAAAAGACAAGATGGATTCACCAGATCCAGTTCATGAGATATAATTGGTTGTATTCCTTCATACATGACTGCTCCCACAGGTGCAAGTAGATCATTAGGATAACAGAGACCTACTCAAAAAAATCATGAAATTAAAAATGTTAGGCAGGGTAAGTATTTTTACCTACCATGTCCACTTTTAAAACATTGTCCAATACCCAGGAAGTATGTTTTTAAGAGCAGGATTCACTGTAGAGTACAACATTTTGCATATCATGGCAGGAACATGATGCCACGTTTGCATGAGCAAATTGAGAATTCATTTCTATTGAACACATATAATTAATCATCATCGGAACTATTTGTCCTTGGAGTACTGAAGGCATGCAAGAGTAGGACAATCGCTAAAGCGTCACACAGGGGAATATCTGAAGAAGAAACCGACGTGCTCTTCCACGCTCATGTGTGACCACTACTTTGCACAATTTCACATTATGCCAATGAAAGGTATTGCAAGCCACAAAGAATTTAGTAGAACATTAAAATATTGCAGGCAGCATTTGAAAACTTGGCAGTTGCAGCACCATTCTTTTGTACAAAACAAATAAGCATTGCTTTGATTACTCTGTAGTCCATAGTCTCCGCTCACTGTAAATATACACAGCACACGCAGTACACATAGTGTACTGTCAGAAGTAAAACTACTCAGCAGGCAGTAATATATCACTTGACAGTTTCTTTCTGCGGTGGCATGTTAAGGTTAATGCCTGGTTGTTATGTGGTCAGAATAAAGTGTTTTACAAATAACAAATGACTATTTTAATCTGCTAGGAATGATGATGTGGCTGCTCCAAGCATTCTGCTTAGACCACTGGCGTTGGTGCTTATAAATTATTACAGCTAATTTGCAGCACTGCTTGTACACTTGGCGATGCATTTGAAAGGATTGTTCTGGTGCACAGCAGAGCATCTGACTACACCCGATGTAGGATTTAAATTAACTGCAAAAAAAAAAAGAAAGACCCCAGCAAATAAAAACCTAAACCAAGAATCACAAAAGATCTCATCAGATGAGCTGCATAAAAGCATGAAATTAAAGTTTCTTTATACAAATGAGTCTACAGATGCACGCATAAGTCACCCTTAAATGGCTTGAAGTAAAATCATTGATTCACGTCACCTACCCAAACAGCGAGTCAGAGTCAGCAGAAACTTAGCAAATTTGCTCTTATACAAGGTGCGAAAAGCATTGGATGCAATATAAGTCATGCTGTCCCTACCAGCGGTTTAACTCAGGTTTTAGTGCAGATTTTTCAATGCTAGCATAACCCAGATATGTAATAGGGGTATTAGTGCTGAAAAATCATGCGTTGTTGGTTCCCCTAGGGCCATAAAAGTATCCATCCTTCCTCTTCTTCCTGCATCTCCCAGGGAGTGAGCTCTTTGTGGCCTGGTGATGGAGTATCTGCCCTTCAGAATGTGCATATCCCTGGTGATGTAGTTTCTTCAGGGACAACAGGCTGGACTCAGACTGGGTTCAACTTAAGTTTATCGATTACTTCCAAAAGTTCAATTTCTATCCTATAATCATTCCATAAATGAAACTGGACACTTGAACTATCACATTGGGGCAGATTTTCAAAGGGGTACGTGCGTACCCCCCGAAAACCTGCCCCAAGTTCCCCCTGTGTGCCCCGAGCCTATGTTGAATAGGCTCGGTGGTGCGCGCAAGCCACGGGACGCGCGTAAGTCCCGGGGCTTTCCTAGGGGGCGTGTTGGGGGCATGTCATGGCAGCGCATCATCCGGGGGCAGGGTCGCGGGCGTGGTTCCGGCCCGGGAGCATTTCAGGGGCGTGATCGAGGCCTCCCAAACTGCTCCCGGGTCGGGGAATCGCACAGCCAACGCACGCGAGTTACGCCTGCCTTGGGCAGGCGTAACTCTTCAAAAAAAGGTAGGGGGGTTTAGATAGGGCTGGGGGGGTGGGTTAGGTAGGGGAAGGGAGGGGAGGGGAAGGTGCAGGGGGGTGGAAGGAAAGTTCCCTCTGAGGCCGCTCCGATTTCAGCACGCAGGCTGCCGATTTTGCACAGCCTTGCGCGCGCCGACCCCGGATTTTAAAGGATACGCCCGGCTACGCGCGTATCTATCAAAATCCGGCATACTCTTGTTCGTGCCTGGTGCGTACTTTATTAAAATTTACCCCATTGCCTCTCTGCTGAGATGCTTGTGTCCATCTCTCTAGCTCCTGGAAGGAGGTTGCCACTGTCTTCTCATCTGTGCAAATAGACCAGTAAATTGGGGAATCCTAGGGGGGGAGCCCCTTGCCATGAAAAGATCCTACCTGAGTCCACAGTTCAGTCTGATGCCCACAGCCTATGTCCTGATCCCTTTGGGCTGGAGATCCAGTTGGGAATCTCCTAAGGCTTGATGTTGCAAACTCGGTTGACCTGTCTGAGAGAAAAGCCTGATGTTCCAGTTCTGCTTACAGCCCTCTAATCTCCTTCCACAAGTGTGCATATAAACAAAAAGGAGAAAATCCAAATGTCTGTATTCAAAATATCTCACACTGGATAATGCTGTCACTGGTTTTGCTTCCTCTAGAGAGTAAAAGGGTTGCTCAGTCTCCAGCCCCTGCTCCCAGGATTGTGGGGAGGGGGTGTTCCCCCCTCTCCAAAGCACAGGGTGTTCCCCAGAACAAGAAAAAACGTATCAAAAACCTGACCCATATCTACAAAAGTCTCTCTCTCTACAAAAAGGGAGGCAGACCCTTTCAGACAGAGAGTGTACTAAAGAGGAATCTTCTCTAAACACAAGTAGAAAACACCAAGCTTTGTTAGTGGGCCCAACTCAGCAGGGAGAAAGTAAAATAGATTCTTCCTTTTCAAAACCTAACTCAAAATGACCACGCTCTCTCTACCTCAGGGGTCAGGAACCTATGGCTCGCGAGCCAGATGTGGCTCTTTTGATGGCTGCATCTGGCTCGCAGACAAATCTTTAATAAAAAAGTAAAAATCAACAAAACCCCCCACCCTCCTGATGCCCCCCAAGACCTCCAAAATTAATTTACTACAACCCCCACCCTCCTGACCCCCCCCCCCCCCCATAAGACCTGCCAAAAGTCCCTGGAGGTCCAGCGGGGGTCCAGGAGCGGTCCAGGAGCGATCTCCTGGACTTGGGCTGTCGGCTGCCAGTAGTCAAAATGGTGCCGACGGCCCTTTGCCCTCACTATGTCACTGGGGTCGACCAATGGCGGCGGTAGCCCCTGTGACATAGTAAGGGGAAAGGGCCATCGGCTGCCAGTAATCAAATTGATGTTATTAACCGCTCCCCAAAGGGGGGAACCACACCCAATGGATTGTCACCCATACTTCATAGACTCTCATCATTCTACCACCTTGTACTCTGGGGGGAAGGGTTTACTTAACCTCCTTGTACCTTTTCTTATCTCCAGAGGGAAAATCTCTCCATCTCCTTCTGCTCCTCAACTCAGCTCCTTACAAATGGCCCTTGAAAGGAGAACCATTAGATGCAATGGGAACAGAACACAGGATCACTTTGAATGTTAATAAGCTGCAAATAAATAGGTTAGAAAATACAATACTCAGTTCAGTGGGAAACATTACACACTTGATTATACAATAAATAAATCAAAAACACCACTTTTATTTTTTTTAAACATTTTATTGATTTTATGGAGCTTTTTGAAATTTTTTGTTTCAAACTAAATACAAATTTTATTATTCACATCTATTAGACATAAATTTCTTTCTTAATCAGGAAAAATGAAACATGTAATTCCCTTCCCTTCAGGGTAAAACAGAATGTCCATTGTACTAGGATGCTCTTCTGATCTTTTTGACCTTTGGTCCAGGCCAGGTCATCATGTTGATGGAAGAGTCCTCACTAGGAAACCAAAATTCATCCTCTCAAAGAGGGAAAGCTAACAGTCTTTTATATTTGGGAACTTGAGCCTCAACTAGTGAACGAAACACACAGACAACATATTGAGAAACTAACTCCTTTCTGGGGTTTCAGTAGCAGATGTAATCTTTACCCCCACCTTACAGGGAAATCAATAATTCCAGTTCCTCTTCCTTGGTCTTGACTTTCTTAGCTAGATCACAGTGGTCAGGCTTTGGTTTCTTTATGGTAGCCCCATTGGCAACAAGCAATTGATGGCATAAGTTCTGTGGTCTCCTGACCTCAGTTGGTAAATCATGGCATGCTTATAAATGTTTCTCTCAAGCCTTATCTCAGCCACTTTCCAGTCAAGGGCCTGTTGTACTATTTAGGGTGCTCCCTCACTCCATGCTGGTTAGTTGAATCCTTGATAATAGTCTGGTCAGCATGTTCAGCAAGCCACGAGTTTCTGTTTTCCTCAACGAAATTCATAACATGAACTAGTACTGCAACCTGAAAATTGTCTGTACTTTTCTGTCTACAATTCTCTGTCCATAGGAAACTCTGTGGAATGAGTTGAACTCACCCAAGTGGCTAGGAACCACCCAGTTTGGTTCCTCACTTCATCGGGCAAAGGCTGGTCCAGCATATCTTCTCCAGTAAAGTCAGTGTCCTTTAACTTGTCACTGGACATGGAACATGGTTCCCCACTCCTTTTGCGCACATTGACAATTCAGTCTGTAATAACATAGCCGATTACTTTAAGAACAAAGATAATATCTCAAAAGAATTTTCTCATCTACCAATACCTAACTCAAATTTACCTTTAGTCACCAGCACCTGGTCAATTTTGATAACATTAACCCCTCTACCATCACCCAATTATATCCAAAATGAAAATTTCATCTAGCCCCTTCAATGCCTGCCCCTGGTTACCTTTTAAAAGCTGCTCAAGAATATCTCGCTCCGACATTAGCTCATCTTGTAAACATTTCCTTCAACTCTGGCATTTTTCCTGATCAATTAAAACAAGCTTCCATCCTACCCATTCCTAAGAAAAAAAAATTCAAATGTTACTGATTTTAATAACTTACAGCCAATTTCTACACTAACTTCACTTGCAAAAATTCTTGAATCAATCGTTCTGCACCATCTGTCTAGCTCCAGGGAAGAATCTTGCCACTGTCTCCTCATCTGTGCCAACAGCCCAATAGATAGGGGAATCCTAGGGGGAAGCCCCATGCTATGAAAATATCCTGCCTGAGTACAAAATTCAATCTGAATTCAACAGCCTGTGTCCTTATCCCGTTGGGCTGGAGATCCGGTTGGGAATCTCCCAAGGCTTGACGCTGCAACCTCAGTTGATCTCTCTGGGAGAGAAGCCTGGTGTTCCAGTTCTGCTTACAGCCCTTTAGCTCCTTCCACAAGTGTGCAGAGGAGTGGGGGAAAAACCTCCACACAAACAAAATGGGGAAAAATCCAAAAGTCTGTATCCAAAATATCTCACACTGGGTAGTGCTGTCACTGGTCTTGTTTCCTCTAGGGAGTAGAGGGGTTGCTCACAGTTCTCCAGCCTCTGCTCCCAGGATTGAGGGGGGGATTCCCCCTTTCCAAAGCACAGGGTGTTCCCCAGAACAAGAAAAACTTATCAAAAACCTGACCAAAATCTACAAAAATCTCTCTCTACAAAAAGGGAGGCAGATCCTCTCAGACAGGGAGTGTACTGAAGAGGAATGTCCTCTAACGCAAGAAAAATCACCAAGCTGGGTTAGTGGGCCCAACTCAGCAGGGATAAAGTAAAATAGCTCCTTACTCTTCAAAACCTAACTCTAAATGAGCACACATTCTCTACCTCTAGCTTCACCTTATGCCCTGGGATAGCCAATCACAGTCATCTTAGTGGAAAGACTGAAAGGGAATGGAAAATCCCACTGCTGTTACTAGTCCTGTAAGTAAGAAACCTAGGGCCATCTAGTGGCTGACCGAAGGGCCAGCTATATGCGGAAAACAGAAATTAAAAAACGCACTAGAATTAGTGCAGATACATGCTAATTCCCATGTAAACGCGGATATTTGCTATTCCAATGCAATGCAAGGAGGCATATTAGAGGGGGGATTGTCTAGCATGCCTTTTATTACTGTGAGAAGTTTAAACACCTGGGTCAAAGCAGGAGTTTATCTCCCCGTGGTAATTTTAAACACCAATGCCAAATGTAAAATGTATTTTTCTAAGATGTAAGGAAGTCTATAGGACAAAACCTAATTAAAGCAGTTTATACTCTGACTCTATCTCTGGTACAGCAACTATAACCAGCTCTTGCTAAGATGCTGCTTTTCTAGCCCTGGCAGAAGCACAGCTGTGTAACCTAACCACAGCACCGTGGAGAAGAGCCACCTCTGGGCCAAAGGTTGCACTAGAAGCACCAGGGCATTAAAAAATCTCTCACAACAAGAGGCAATAAAGCTGCACCCATCACAGACCCAGAACTTGCTGCATTCTGATGAGGAACTGCAGCTCCCACACACAGCACTGATCTCTGAATTTCTCCTTTCTGGGACTTGTTCTTTCTGAACTTTAGCTGAGAAATGTAATACATAAAACCTACTGTACATCCCGTCTCTATGGGCTGGATGTTTTTCCTGAACAAATGGGGAAAACCGGAGCTGCAATGTGTAGTGTTTGTTCTCCTTTGTTCCTTAACACATCACCAGCTTCAACTGCTTTTTAAATACACTTTCCACCAATTTATGAAACACCCGTCATGTGTGAAAACAGCCTGTAGCCATTCCAAAAAACTACTGCCTATCAACAGATAGTTTTTAGCACAGATTTATAGTTTAAATAGTTTGCAAATGGTGTGTAAAAAACACACTTTTTAAATTTAGCATGCATTTTTTACTCACAGGCCATTTGCATGCCATTAGTTTACTGAATCCCCTGGGGCTGAGTGTTTTTACCATGTGAATAAAGTAAAACCCATGCTAAAATTTCTCTACAATTCTAGCATGAATTTTATTACATCAGCCCCCTTAAAATGTATTTTTAACTCCAGCAAAAGCTTATCCCGAAGGGAGCCATTTTTAGAATACTTCCATGGATCAAAGGCCACAATTGTGACTACCGTTGATAACTACACAGGGATTATAGTTGATTCTTACATTTTTCTGCATATCTGCACTTTTAGAAGAAGGTTTTTTTCCTTCACTTTATGGTTTGTCTGTCACACAGTGCAATGCACCAACTCTGTGTAACCATTTAAATGCATATCTTGTTATAGAGTTAGTAGAAATAAGGCATAAATGGGTTTTCTTTGTGAATGATGGAAATGGAATACAATGAGCTTGAGGCAACATGAATAAAAAGAAAAACAGTTTTGACTAACATGCAGTGTACATTGAAAATTATAAAGGGTTTTCTTATTTTCAGACATGCAGGTGATATAGATGGATCAGATTTTATGGATTTTTACAGTAGTGTCACAGACAAGAATAGTGACACAAACTGTCCTCAGGGATGGTGACTTTCAAACCGGTGCATAGGCGCACATATGTTGATCCACACCCAGGGATGTGGCTATTTTATAACTTGCACGTGTATATGCACATGTTATAAAATAACTTGGCTGTGAGCACATGTGTACCGAATATTAAGTGGGTGCACACACATGGGAGCACATATCCTGCTTCTATCAATGTAAGTCAGAGGATTTTAAAAGAGGTACCCGTTGATGCCATTCTCAGTTTTACAGTTCATTTATTTATTTATTTATTTATTTATTGGTTTTTATATTCCGGTGTTTATCACATCGGTTTACATTGTAGCTGTGTTCAAGAAGTTGAGTTCTTCTTGTTGTACATTATAACATCAACATAACATCATCTAGTTCATATTTAACATTGAGTTCTTCTTGTTGTACATTATAACATCAACATTACATCATCTAGTCCATATTTAACATTGAGTTTGTAACTGCATTATAACTTCAGTAAAAATGTATTGAACATTGTAATTAGATCTTGTTTCACATCGTATTTGTTCTTATTTAGCATTGTTATCAATTCTTATTTGGTACTGTAGCTTTAATCTTACTTATTTCTTACAAAGGGGATTAGACTGTGACAGTAACGAGAGCATGGCCTACGGAGAGTTTTGTTATTATGGCACTGACATTAAATTCTTACTCAGGAGATTGAATGAAAAACAGTCATGACGTTACATTTTGTGGGGTGTCTTGTTGTAAGGTAACATGAATGTTGAGTTAAATCTGTATGTCAGAAGAGTTATCATGTGATGTCCTCGGAAGTGAGTATTAAACGTTTGTTGCGAGTATGTTGAGTATTAAATGTTTGTTTTGTCCTCAGTTCACCCAGTTAAGAGACAGCTCCTCCAAACCCCCCTAGTTTAATAGCCTTCACTCTTCCCAGTTTGCCCCAACCCTTAAAACCCTGCAGTTTTCTTTATTCTATAACTTATACCTCCTTCGTAGCAGAAGTAAATTTACGAGGCAGCGGACCTCGGCGCACGCCAGGGTATGTAAGTATTCATGCACACATCTCAGGTTCATGCCCAGCTCTGACCACACCCCCGGCCCTTTTTGAAAACTTTGGAGACGTGTGGTGCTGCAAGAGAAGTACACGTATCCAGGCGGCTTACAAAATCCACTCAGCGTATGCGAGCCCAACTTATTCGCGCATCCCCTAATTAATGTGTACACCAGCTTTTAAAATTCACCTTTAAGGTTCTTAGGATGAGACTTGTAAAAGGTTTGCTCCAGTTTGGGACAAGATTTAAATTCTAAACATCCAACTTATACAGATAACAGGTGATGCAATGGGCAGGGGAATGAAGGGGGAAGGACATGGGGGTCAATATTGCAGGGAGGCATAGAAAAGATACAAAGAAGGGGGCAGAGAAAGACCACATGGAAGAGGCAAGGTAAGAGTACAGGAGCAAGGCAAAACTGCTGCCAATAGGTGAAGAGGAGAGCTGCTGAGGACAGTAGGAGAGCTTAGGCCTCCTGCTAGCTTACCCAGGCTCTTCCGGTCTCTCTGTGTATGAAAGAGAAAGGAAGGGAGGCTGTGAGTATGCACAAGAGAAGAGGATTGGTTGATTTTGTGAGAAATAGGAAGGGAAGCTGCAACTTGGTAAGAGAGTGGAAGAAGATGACTGGCTTGAGTGTGAGTGAGAAAGGAATAGAGACTGTAATTTGTCAGAAAAAAATGGAGAGAGAATGCCTTTGGTGTGTGAAGAGATAAAAATAATATGGTAGGTATATATTTGTGAGAGAAGAGGGGCTGTTGATGGATGTGTAAGTACGAATATAAAAGAAAGAGGCTTTGCCAAGGTGCATTTATATGTGTATGTGTCTGTGTGTAGAAGAAGGTAAGAGAGAAGGTGTGTGTACCATTGTAAATTAAGCTGATTGCATGTATGTTTCATCTGTGTGAGGGAAGAAGCATGTTAGTAGGAGCAGGGGTTGCTTGAGCCTTGTTTAGCGAGGTGTGTATGTATCAGACCTGTGTATGCATATTGGAGCCTACGTGAGAGTGGTTTTAAGTGGGGCTGAGTTCATAAGGAAGGCTGTGTAGACCTGCAACTAAGGTCTGACTATATAAAATTAGTGCCTGGAAGACAAAGTAGGCAATAAAAAAAAATTGAAAGATGAGGCAAAAGTGTGGTGAGAGAAAAAAACAAGGCACTTTAAAAATGGATACATGGAGAAATGTTGAGAAAGCCAACAGCCTCACTAGTTTTGGTAGCTGATTAGATTACAAGTCCTTGTGGTAAGACATGGGAGGGGCTCTGGGTGTTAATAATGGGAATTTAACCAAAGAGAAAAGCAAGAAAGCCTGGTATGTTCTACAAGCAGAGATGTATTTAATTGTGCTAAGGGCAGATATAGAGGGTAGGGGTAGGATTGAGAGGCTGGGTAAACAGAAATGACATGGCTATGAGATGAAGGGAGCTGGTGTTGGTTTAAGTATGGAAATATATGCTCATCCACCCGAAGTAATGGTAGAACAGCCAAAAGGAAGACAACATGGCAGACTAAGTGGACCAATTGGTCCTTATATTGTGTCATCTATTTCATCTATTACATTACTCTGTTGACAAAACAAAGGAAGAAAATCATTACAGTAGATTGCAAATAAATGAGCATAAATACAACAGATGTCTGAAAAATCGTATTATTTTAAAATGTACTGTTGTGTTAGATACATTTGTTTTACATCATTGCCATTGTCCTCATGGTCCAAGAAGTAATTATAACCCTCAAAAAATTGGGAAAACAAATATTTAGCCTATGGATCAGTGAAAGTTGTTCATCCCTGCCAGAGATGATGTCACTCTAAAGAGAGCTGGATTACTAAAAATAGGGCTAGTGGTCCCAAACTTGGCATTTAGGGTATCAACAATGAGGGATAGATTTTAAAAGAAGTGCGTGGGCGTACATATGCGCGTGCTACCCGCCCACATGGACGCCCGATTTTTTAACGTGTGCGTGCAGGTGCATGCATCTTATAAAATCGGGGGTTGGAGCATGCAAGGGGTGCACATTTGTGCACCCTGCACGCACTGACGCCCCCGGCCTTCACCCATTCCCTCCCAGACCCCTCCAATTTCGGAGCGGCCTGGGAGGCAACTTCCTGACCCCCTAATCTAACCTTCCCACTCCTTCTCCTAACCTATTCCTCCCTGCCCTATCCTAAACCCCCCCTGACCTTTGTTTTACCTTCTGCGCCTGCCTCCGGGCAGACGCAGGTTGCGCGCGCCAGCAGCCTGCCAGCACGCGATCCCCCAGCAAAGCGGCAAATGGTTGCTGTGCTAGGAGCCTCTGTTCCCGCCCCACCTCCAGACCACCCTGCCCCTTTCTCGAAGCCCCAGGACTTGGACGTGTCCCGGGGCTTTACACATGTCGCCGGGCCTTTATAAAATAGGCCCGGCGCGCGTAGGGCTTTGAAAATTCGGCCCTAAATATTCTGGTAATATATTTGCTTACATCACTTTTGTCTAAGAACCATGTTAATGAGCATATTTTGGTTAACTTGTAAAACAGGCCAATTTAGAAGCCTGAAGAACCTGCTTTGAGAAACAGCAGAATAAGGATAGAAGTGTTATATGAGATGTTTTTATAAAAAGACACATCTTTTATTAGAAATGCAATAGTTTATTTTCTGATGACCCTTTGATTTCACTTTATTTTCCACTCCCTATGACAGCAATTTTTAAAGGGACTTCTGTGGGTAAAACAGTGTTTTATATGCAGAAGTTATCTTTTACAAAATTGCCTGCCCAATTGGCACTTATGTCATGTTCACATGTAAATCTACCTAGACTGAGGCGGGGCAGGGTTTGTAGTTTTGCACTTGCTTGGTAAAATTCAAACAAATGGGTATACAGGAACATTTTGTACACACCAACTAGTAGATGCAATTCGTGCAGGGTAGATTTGGTAGGAAAATTTTCAACGTGAACATACATGCTGAAGCTTGCTTTGAAAATCAGTGCATATTTGCAGCATAAGTTATGCGTGATATTTGAATATTACCTTCCCTGTGTCCATAAACATCAATATTTGAAAACTAGAATATTCAGAGTACATTTATTTTTAGAGAGTGATAGAGGTAAGAAGGACTTCTCAATGTCCCATACTAAAACAATTTAGTAGATTAACTCTTCGGGGAGACAAATTAGAAGAATAACATTCTTTTGGCTAATGAAGAAAGACTTCCTTTCCTTAGGGGAAAATTGTGGCCAATTTTGTATGTGCACAGTACTAAAACCATTATTATAAACATTTGTCGTAAGCATTCTGGTCGGCAAAGAGTCTCAGCAGAAACACTAACAATTGGCAGGCAAATGGACTCAGTTTTGCTATAATGCAGGGGTGCACAACTCCAATCCTTGAGGGCTGTAAGCCTGTCTGCTTTTCAGGATATTATTCACAACAAATACTCATGAGATATAATCATATGCATTTAGGTTTAACAAGCTTGTTAATTTACATAGCTTGCTTACCTAACTTGCTTGATGTCCTTGAGGACCAGCATTGTGCTCGCATGCTATTTTAACCCTAAGACTTAGCTGTCCCAAGTGGGAGAGTTTAGGGAAGCTTTCAGTACTTTACCTGCAGTTTCAGTTTCCAGTACTATTATCTGGCATCCTTCATGAGCACTAAAATTGAATATTTATATGAAAAATACCATTTTAATACTTTTGACATACAACATGTAGATTTTATTATATCATGTAATCTTGCATTACCTTTCTTTTTCCAGTGTCAGAAATGAAAGGGAGATGCACATCTTAGTTCCTTTCTCCTGGATACCAGTAAATAAATACAGAATCATCACGCTGTATAATGCAGACATTGCTGTTACTAGGATATAAGTTTACATTTTATAAAACAAAGTCAGGATGAAAGAAAAATAAAAGAGGTAAGAAGGACTTTGATGCCAAAGTGCACTTTAAGACTAATAAAGGTTGCATTGTATTTTTTATTGCAGTCGGTAATCTGTTTTCATGGTGCTCTCTAACCCTATTATCAGGCCTGCAGATTCCACCACATGACCAGTCCTTCAGCGGCAAACAAAAATGTCATCTAAATCCCAAGTGACACTCTTAAGCACTTGGCAACAGAAGGGCTCTTCTGAGCGAGATTACTTAATGGAAGCATTTGGGTAACATCTGTATGACTGCTCATCCTGGCAATGCCAAAATCACACTGCACAAACATATGACAGAGGATTTCTCTGATTATCCCTCCAGAACCAAACCAGCTGATTCCCTTCTGCTAAAGAAACACTAAAAAAAAAAAAAAAAAAAAAGGCATCTCGATGCACAGTAAGCAAGTTGTAAACAAAGGAGAAAGTTTAAAACATGGCGGTGGCTGTTTAGTAGAGGAGCAAGATAAATTCTGTTAACTAAATCATTTTTTAAACAAATTAGCCTTTTTAATTATATTTAATAAATTGATAATAATCATAACTGTTTGCTTTGTATGCTTCTTTTCCAAACGATGCTCAAGGAGTTATTCTACGGAGCTGGTAATCCAAAAATCTGCTTCCTGGATAAGAGATTTATTCTTTTCAAGGGTTTCCAAAATTTCTGATTGTGTCTATTCAAAGGGCCTGCTTTAAATAGTAATGGCTGCAGGAGGGGGTGACGTGGGAGCCAGAGGATGGTTTATTCTATCAGTTAACCAGCTGGAAGGAGTTGAGAGCAAAATTCTCCACCCCATGCCAGTAACCCAACAGCTCATTAATAAGAAATGGCCAAGGTGAGAGGTTGTTACTGATATTATGCATGTCACCAAAAAGATATGTTTCCTGACGAGATCTTCTTCCTGCTGCACAGTAATTATTTAACTTAAAGTTAGTATTTTGTTGAACCTACGGCCACGGAATCCTTGCTCTTTCTTTGGTGTGAATATTAAAAACACCCCTGGCTCTGTGTTCCCATCCATCTGTATCCTATCATTTCTATTTTCTCAACTTAGATTATACATTTTTATGGGTAGGGCCTGTGTGTCTTTTTCATGTGCATCTTATTAATTTATGTACAGCTCTTCCATCTTTCTATAACTTCTTACACATTTATAGCTCTGTATAAACTGATAATTAAGAGTTGAGTAAATCTTTCATAAAATGATTCAACCTCCTTCTGCTGCCGGCACTTCTGCCTCCAGTGTGGTTCAAACAGTAGATCTGTGTGGGCCCACGGCCCTTCCTAAGGTGTTCAGCCTATTCCCTAGGTAAGTTCCTGGCCTCGGGCCTAGGCCCGATGGGAGATTTTTTTTTTAAACAAAGGAAATGAATAGGATTCTTTAAATTTGGGGGGGCCATCAATTCATTTTGGGGTCCCATGAAAGAAACAAATTTACCCTATTTGTTTTGTTTTTCAAATTTGGTTTACTTGAATGCACATCCCTAACGGGCATATAGTTTTATAATTTTAAGAGTGGAAAGAGGGAAGGAAAGGGGCCACCAGCACATGGAAACATTTTTCAAATATTTTTAAGAGTGGTAGGAGGAAGGGAAGGGGTTGAAATTCCCCAGGAAAAAATATTTTTAATATTATAAAGAGCTGGAGGAAGAGAGAAAATATTTGGGCTTTGCCAGGCAATTTTTATTTTTACTTAAAGGAGTCCCAGGAGAGTGGCCAGACATTTTAAGCTTACTATTGCCACCCCTAAATTTGTCCAGCCAGGTTGGGAGGTTAGTGTTGAAAATCAGTTAGCTCCTAACTTTCTGGTCCCAACCTGCCACCAGGCCAGCCCATAATTTATCCAGCTAAATTTTGCTGTGGTATGTATTTCTGTTTCGCTTTCTCTGGTGCTGCACCGTATGCAGTGACTGGTTCCTAGAGTTTCCAGTTCAGTTTTTGTTTGGAAGTTTCTGTTTCCACTTTATAATCACTTATTCTGTGTTTGTTGAGGGTTTGTTTGTGTTCTGTGAGTGTATGTGTGTATTATATGTCACAGGTGAGATATTCTGCTAGCTTGTAGCTTCTCTTTAGGGCTCTTTAGCAATACTGCTTGTTTTGTTTTTCCAATAGGTGGTATATGGTATTCTAGGGCTTGCAGCCTTTTAATAGATAGTGTTGTTGTTGTTTGAACCCTGGGAATTAGTGCTGTTTGGTATATATAGGTTCTAAGTAACCTTTTTATAGTGCTTTATGCTGTATTACAAAGTGCATGTTAATGGAAAGACTCTGTGTTGCTGTTACTGAGGTGACATCAAAGTTTGATAGGGATCTGCATTCAGATGATTTGAATGTGAAATTTGATCTGAATGAGCCAATTTGTGTTTCAGTGCAGGTCATCCAAACTGAAAAAACTCAGTCCCTTCAGAAATCTAAATCCTTTTCGGCTCATTCACTTTGATCTCATTAGATTCTATAGAGAAGCAAAGCCAAACAAAATGAAGCTGATTGGGGATGGAACAAGGAAGGACCAGGACAAATCTTGTTTCATCACTTCTTCAACCGGCCTAACCCAGCTGGCAGCTGCATGGATTGACTTCATCATTTTTTAGATGAAACTACTACTACTACTTAACATTTCTATTGCGCTACACGACATACGCAGCACTGTACTACTACTTAACATTTCTATAATGAAACTAAAGAGCACTTTGAGCAGTCATAGTAACACAGAAACATAGTAAATGACGCAGATATAAACCAAAATGGTCCATCTAGTCTATCCAGCAATTTTTTTTATGAAATCAGTAACTGCCTCTCCGTGCAGGTTACCACAAGCCTTCTGCTAAGGATAGAAGTAGTAGTAAGATTATTAGTAGTAACTGTCATTGTGCAGGTAACTCCCAAGATTTCTGCTAAGAGTAGTAGTAATTGCAGCTCCATGCAGGTTATTCCTAAGCAAAATTGTAAACTTTAGGTATAATAGAAAAGTTATCCCATTTATTCATTTCCATTCTTTAGCCAGCAAGGCTCTTCTGTATTTGTCCCATGTCTTCACCACCACTTCTGGGAGGACATATCATGCATCCACCACCCTTTCCATAAAGAAATATTTTCTGAATTGTCCCTGAGTTTTCTCCCTAGGAGTTTCATATTGTGACTAGTTTTACGACTTTCTTTCCATCGGTAAAGATTTTATTTTTGTGCCTTATTAATTCCTTTCAGATATATGAAAGTGTATTATATCTCCCTATTTTTTCTCTCCTCCACTGTATACATATCAAATTCCTTCAGTCTCATTCATTTGGCTTTCCATGCAGACCCCCCACCATTTTGATTGTCTTACTCTAGACCATTTCCAGTCTGTCCTTATCCTTTTTAGGATGAGGTCTCCAGAATTAAACAAAGCATATCAGGTAAGGCCTCACCAAGGATCTGTACAGTGGCAGCAGCATCTCCTTATTCCCTACTGGTTATGCCTTTTTCAAGGCAGTCCACCTTCCCTCTGGCCTTAACCAGTCAATGACCATTTTCAGCCCTTCTGTTGGATCTAAGGCAGAAGGAAGAGATTTTAAAGCTCCTTGCTTCAAAATTCCAGAGTTAACAAAAAGATTAGGAAATAAAAGCTTTTAAGTTTAGAGGAGAAAGCAAGGTGTGCTCTTACAGTCGTTGTTGTTACTGTGTCCTAGTTGTGTTGCTAGCAGTGAGAAACTATAATCTCTCTATCATAGGGTTACAGTGTAACTGTATATCAGCAAGGTAATATTACATTTCTCTTCTACAGCAGGCAAGTAGTGTGTATCAGTGTCTGTAAGAAATATACAGAGAAAGATTGATTTTCTTTTGCAGCATGTACAGAGTGGCCAGTGCCTGATTGTGACAGGGGACAGCTTGCTTTCTCTGTATAAAAGAGTCAATGTACTAATTCTTCTTTGTATGACTCCTACACTATGTTGTTAATATATATTGTCAGCAAGCATTCCTTGGGGTCTTTATGCCATTGTGCTTCCTTCCATACTCCTCACTCTATGCCTTGGGGGTATTCATGCTGCTATTTAAACTATTTTTCCCTTCTCATAGTAGCTTGGGCTAATTATGCCACTGTTGTTGCCCTTAGTCCTTCATGCCACTCTTGGTGTCTTTGGGTACTGTTGCATCTGCTGTTGATACCTGTCAGTAAGTTTCATAAAATGGGGTAGATTTTTTTTAAAAAAGCGCGTTCGCGTACTTTTGTTTGCGCACCAGGCGCAAACAAAAGTATGCTGGATTTTATAAGATACGCGCATAGCCGCGCGTATCTTATAAAATCCTGGATCGGCGCGCGCAAGGCTGCCTATTTTGGGCAGCCGGCGCGCGCCAAGCTGCGCAGCCTGCCTCCGTTCCCTCCGAGGCCGCTCCGAAATCGGAGCGGCCTCGGAGGGAACTTTCTTTCGCCCTCCCCTCACCTTCCCCTCCCTTCCTCTACCTAACCCATCCCCCCCGGCCCTATCTAAACCCCCCCCCCTTACCTTTATCCATGGATTTACGCCTCCTGGAGGGAGACGTAAATCCACGCGTGCCAGCAGGCTGCTGGCGCGCCGAGACCCAACCCTGGGGCGGTTCCGGAGGGCGCGGCCACGCCCCCGGGTCCACCCCTGAAATGCCGCGCCCCGCCCCAAAACGCCGCGTCGTTCGGACACGCCCCCGACACGCCCCCTTCCGAAAACCCCCGGGACCTACGCGCGTCCGGGGCTCTGCGCGTGCCGGCGGCCTATGGAAAATAGGCGCGCCGGTGCGCAAGGCCATGCTCGCATAAATCCGGGCGGATTTACGCAAGCAAGGCTTTTAAAATCCGCCCGAATGTGAATAGAAAACCGTAAATTCAGAGTCAAAAATAGGATGCATTGTTTCCTTCATTAACTTTAATGGAAATGAATGCTATGAATTAAACAAATGAACTTCTATAAAATGAACTATAAAAAGTATATAAAAAATATATAAAATGAACTATAAAAAAGAATATAAATAAATAAAATAAAACTTCTGATTCAAACCAAATGAATCAAATGAAACTAGAAACTGAACCAAAAGATTTTTCTGTGCACACCCCTAAAATGTAAATGTTCTTTTTTATATGGTAAGTTGAAGAGGGAGCCTTTTAGTTCTGCTCTTCATCCATTGTTGGATTTTCTGTAGATGCAGGGTATGTTTACTGAACTCAAGATATAGGGTTTATATTGGGTTCTGTCCCATCCTGTATAGCTTTCATTAGTATTGTCCAACCTATTCAGGATGGGGAGAGGGGAGGATGATGGCACCAGCAGTGCCTAGGGGGTAACAGAAACTTAAATTTGTCACTGAGAGGTGGAAATGGTTGGGGGAGGCTCAGATAAGGATTAGGTTTGGGTGGGAGCTGGAGAGATCCCTGAAGGGGTTGTAGGCAGACGTGTGAGTGAAGCAACTATTTTTCTTGAGGGAGGGGGCATGCCAAGTTCAATTTTCAAACAGTACACCCAATTAGTCTAGAGCTGGCCCTGGTTGGGGCTACCAGAATGAATTGAAAAGCGGGTAAAATTAAATGTTAGAAGTCCTAGCAGAAGTACTAGGTATCCATGCAACTGGTTCTGTCTTGCAAGTACAGTAGTATAGTAACTAGAAATTCTTGCTGAAACTCAAGCACTTATGGATCAGTCTGGCAGGTTATTCAGGGAGACAAAGTGGCCAGATGTTCAGGTAACAGTCACCCTGGTAGTGGTAGATATTTAGATCATTGCAAAGCTTTGGCTGGGCAAAGGTAAGGGGGAAGTGCTGGAAATGAACTAAATGGGGAATCATAAATGCTCATATGCCAAATGAGGATGATGATAAAAACTAACCTGGATAAGAAGAAATGTCTTACAAGTGGTCATGCTTTCTGGCTGGCAGATGGAATATGTATCCTTATAGTCTGGACAGGAATAACTGGCCAAATCAGATGGGTCACTGGGTCAGTTGGTCTTTTTTTTGTTGTCGCAAATACATTACTAAGTTACTATACACTCCTTAAGATAAGCCAGTAAAGATGAATATAAAAGGCGTTTGAGTAGCAACAAAGTAATACACATTAAAAAAACGATAACCTAATAGGTGTTAAAAATAGCTGACATCTGAACAAAATCATTTCAGATTAGATAGATCTGATTTTACAGTATCCAACTTGAAACACAACAGAAAATGTAAACATGGTATGCAGGGAATATATGAGATTTTGGGGATCTATGTACTAAGCCACATTAAAATTGGCTATTAACTCATCAATTTTAGCCCAGATGTTAACATAAAAACTTTACTATACTGTAACTTAAGAACTATAGTTACGATTTTGTAGTCTTAGCATATTAATAATTCATGAACTACTTAGCATGCATTTGCATGCTATGCAGTCCATTCCATAATGTTAGTGTTAAGCTGCATTATGTTGTTATTAATATTAATGCAGAATAATGCAGGCTAATGCACAATATTGCATTAACCAATGCATTTAGGGGCCCATGTAATAAAGTGTGCTCAGCCTAGCGCACAGCTTAACAAGCGGTTGGACACACGTCTATACCCCCGATGCAATAAGGAGATCAGAGCGCACAAAACACGCGTTCAAACAAAGGTATAACTAATAAAGCTCGTCATCTGTAAATGCTATGTAGATGAGGCTATTAGCTATTACCCTGCAATGCAAAAAATGTCCACATGCACAAGGAGCACTTTTTAACCTGTCAAATTTTATGCCTGCCCCAGAGGAGGCATAAAGTCTGGCCGCGCGTCAAGGAGTCCACTTAAAAACAAAAAGTACAGCTTTTCTATGGCTCCTCCTACCTAGTACTGTTGTGATACAAGTAGGAGGAACCACAGAGAGAAGCAGTCTGAAAAAAATAAAACGGCTTGGCAGAAAAAATGAAAATTCCGGCCACATAATAAACACTCACATAATACATGCTCCAGACCATGTATATTGATGTGCCTGTATATTGTGCCATTAGATTTGGTGCCACGGGATAAAATGGACATTCGTAAATTGAGTGTCTGTTTTGGTAACCCGCATGCAGCCACATCTCCTGGGCATCCAATGGCACCATCACCCCAGGGATGCACAATTGATCCCTCGCATGTCCTTTTTAGCGTTATGGCTCATTTACCTGTTGCATCAGGCGCCCAACAGAGGTGAATGTGTGCGTGTTAAAAAATGTGCACCCAGTTTGGATGCACATTTTTTACATGCACTTTATTCCATTGGCTTCTTAGTGCATGTTTACTCTTGCTTTAGCATTTAATGTGCATTAAATGCTTATGTTAGTGGTCAACCAGTTCAATGTATAAAATCCTTTGTCTCCATTAGCAGAAGGCTGGTGTTAAATTAAACTAAAGTTTCCTTTTTCCTGTGAATTGTTACATGAAAGGAAATAGCATAAAAATGGGGAAACTGCAGGAGTAGATTTAGCATTGTCAATTAATTACTAGTTCTTCAGCAGATTAATGCATTTATCAGTTTTTTTCATCTGCATTTATCATCTTTATTTTCATTTCTGTTTGCTAACACCAAATTATTAAAGCAACTGCCTACCCAATTTCAGAAAATGACAGATGTTTCATTTCCTTCTCTTCCCAGCCAAGCCACAATTACATCCCAGCAACTGCATATAGTGCTTTCTCTGTGTGAATTGCACTGATAGACCTATGAAAGGAATTCCAAGAGTACCAACAGAGAATCATGACCGGTACTAACTCCCAGAAATCTGCAGCCAGAAGAAGGTATCTCACTTTACTCTTTCCCATCCAGCAATCTCTCCACTGCTGCCCTCTATGTGACCCTTCCATCCTGCTCCTATAAAATCACATCTAAACTTGTGAAATAATGACAGGCGCAGTGGGAATCACCAAAGGAAGACTGAAATCTGGCAGCCATTACCTTTACTATAAAGACCATTTTTCATCGGATGTGTTTCGTGACTCAGCAGGAGAAATATTTAAGTGTTTACATTTATTAGAAGAGCTGGTATTCTGCAGAATTCAGAGACTTTCAAAAAGAAAAAAAATTAAGCACAGGAGTAATTCTCTGTGGGACAGAGCCAAATATCCTCTAAGGTAGCTCTAATATCTTTTTGTGGCAAAAGAAAAAAATCATAAATAACAAGTAGTAATATGCAACATTACACAAAAACATATAACACAATAAAAACCTCAAAGACAAGTTACAAAAACATCTGGATAATCAATAATCCATAGAATTTCATACACTAAACAATAAAAAACAATTTTTTATATAACCCATACTACCAAAAAACAATCAGTCCATAATGAAGGAAAATACTTCTTTATTGCTTCCAAAGAACAATTAGTCCATAATGAAAAGAAAAACTCTCATTGTGAATAATATAACATCAAACGGAGGAACACATTTCCTTCTCAGAAATGGGACAAACCTCTATAGTTGCAACGACCTTAATGTAAAGCTTTCAACACACAGCAACCAACATGGTCCATGTTTTGCTGTGCTAATGGCTGCCTCAGAAGAAAACTTTAAAAGGAATTCAAGAAGCAGTTGGGATAATCTCCATCAGGAACAGCTAATTAAAAAAACAAACATAAGAACATAAGCAATTGCCATACTGGGTCAGACCAAGGGTCCATCAAGTCCAGTATCCTGTTTCCAACAGTGGTCAATGCAGGCTACAAATACCTGGCAAGTACTCAAACACTAAGTAGATCCCATGCTATTGATGCTAGAAATAGCAGTGGCTAAATCCTATGTCAACTTGATTAATAGCAGTTAATGGACTTCTCCTCCAAGAATAATCCAAACCTTTTTAAAATCTACTTATACTAACTACACTAACCACATCCTCTGGTAACAAATTCCAGAGCTTGATTGTGCGTTGAGTGAAAAAATAATTTCTCCAATTAGTTTTAAATGTGCTATTTGCTAACTTCATGGCGTGCCTCCTAGTCCTTTTTTTATCCGAAAGAGTAAATAACCGATTCAAATCTACTCGTTCTATACCTCTCATGATTTTAAAGACCTCTATCATATCTCCCCTCAGCCAATTCTTCTCCAAGCTGAACAGCCCTAGCCTCTTTAGCCTTTCCTCATAGGGGAGCTGTTCCATCCCCTTTATCATTTTGGTTGCCCTTCTCTGTAACTTCTCCAGATGCGGTGACCAGAATTGTACACAGTACTCAAGGTGTGGTCTCACCATGGTGCCATGTACAGGCATGATGATATTTTCCGTTATATTCACCATTCCCTTCCTAATAATTCCTAACATTATGTTAGCTTTTTTGACTGCCGTAGCACACTGAGCCAACTATTTCAATGTATCATCCACTATGATGCCTAGATCTTTTTCCTTGGTGGTAACTCCTAATATTGAACCTAACATCTTGTAACTACAGCATGGTTTATTTTTCCCTATATGCAATAGCTTGCACTTGTCCACATTAAATTTCATCTGCCATTTGGATGCCCAATCTTCCGGTCTCACAAGGTACTCCTGCAATTTATCACAATCCGCTTTTGATTTAACTACTCTGAATAATTTTGAATCATTTGCAAATTTGATTTCCTCACTCATCGTATTCCTTTCCATTTATAAATATTAGAGATGTGAATCGGAACTGGAATCGGTTCCAATTCCGGTTCCAATTCACATCGTGAATTTTTTTTCGTGCGGCCTGATCGGGTTTTTTTTTTATCGGCTGCGCCCGAGCCAATAAACAAAAAACCCACCCCGATACTTCAAAACAGCTCCCTTAGCTTCCCCCACCCAAAACATTTTAAATTACCTGGTGGTCCAGTGGTGGTCCCGGGAGCGATCTCCCGCTCTCGGGCCGTCGGCTGCCACTAATAAAAATGGCGCCGATGGCCCTTTGCCCTTACCATGTAACAGGGTATCCATGCCATTGGCCGGCCCCTGTCACATGATAGCACTGGATGGTCCACGCCATTTTTAAAGATGGCACCAGCCGTCCATTACTCCTACCATGTGACAGGGGCCGGCCAATGGCACGGATACCCTGTCACGTGGTAAGGGCAAAGGGCCATTGGCGCCATTTTTATTAGTGGCAGCCAACGGCCCGAGAGTGGCAGATCACTCCCGGGACCACCACTGGACCACCAGGTAATTTAAAACGTTTTGGGGGGGTCAGGAGGGTGGGGGAAGCTAAGGGAGATGTTTTAAAGGGTCGAGGTGGGTTTAGGGATTATTTTTGTGTGCCATTTTTCCTGCCCTCCCCCAAAACAAGAGAACCCCCATGAACAATTTCGTGGTGTTTTCCTATCGGTTTTGGGGAGCCCCCGATTTCTGATGTCTTTGAAAATATCGTACGATATTTTCAATCGTCAGAAATACGATTCACATCCCTAATAAATATATTGAAAAGCACCAGTCCAAGTACAGATCCCTGAAGCACTCCACTGTTTACCCTTTTCCACTGAGAAAATTGACCATTTAATCCTACTCTTTGTTTCTTGTCTTTTAACGAGTTTGTAATCCACGAAAAGACATCACCTTCTATCTCATGACTTTTTAGTTTTCTTAGAAGCTTCTCATGAGGGACTTTGTCAAACACCTTCTGAAAATCCAAATACCCTACAACTACTGGTTCACCTTTATCCACGTGTTTATTAACCCTTTCAAAAAAAAGGAAGCAGATTTGTGAGGCAAGACTCGCCTTGGATAAATCATGCTGACTGTGTTCCATTAAACTATGTCTTTATAAATGCTCTATGATTTTGATCTGTAGAATAGCTTCCACTATTTTTCCCGCCACTGAAGTCAGGCTCACTGGTCTATAGTTTCCCAGATCACCCCTGGAGCCCTTTTTAAATATCTGGGTTACATTGGCCACCCTCCAGTCTTCAAGTACAATGGATGATTTTAATGATAGGTTACATATTTTAACTAATAGATCTGAAATTTTATTTTTTTAGTTCCTTCAGAACCCTGGGATACATACCATCTGGTCCAGGTGATTTTCTACTTTTTAGTTTGTCAATGTGGCCTACTACATCTTCCAGGTTCACAGAAGCATTCAACTACATAATCAAAAATGAAACATTCAGAAATCAATACAACAAGGAAAAATCTTGCAATATAAACTAAAACTTTCAAAGGTGAAATTTAAAACCTCGGTGCATGCATAAATTAAGGGATGCTCGCACAAGTTGGGCTTGCGTACACCAACCAGATTTTAAAAGCTGCCCAGATGCACGCACATCTCACTTGAATTCAAAAAGGGGTATGGTCTGGGCGAAGCAGGGTGTTTTGGGGCGTGGCCAAGAGGTACGCATAAATATTTACGTGCCCTTGTGCGCACCTAAGTCCACTGCTGCTTAAGTTTACTTCTGCTAGGGAGGAGGTGTAAGTTTTAAAAAATTAAAGCCAGCCATTTATGCCAAGTTTAAAGGGTCTGGGTAACTGGGAGTAGTGCAGGCTATCAAACCAGGGAGATTTGGAGGATCTAGCCCTTAACCTGGCAAACTGGTGAACGAACTGATGAAACTAGCAATGGCGTGGACACACGCCTGTCATAAAATAACCTGACTTACATGGTAGTTTCAGGAATTGCATGCCTAGATGCATGCCGACTTAAAATTGGGCACACGTGAGCACAGCCAAGCTTTTGTTATAACATGTGCAAGTTAAACAGTGGCTGCATATCTGGGGGCACGCCTAGGCACACGCACCAAAATGCGCCTGTACGCCCATTTGAAAGTTACCGTCCCTGTGCATAAAGCTGCCATAATAAGGGCGGTCACAGCAAAAAAAATCCTTGCAGTCTCCAGCCAGAAATAATGTGATATACACCTGTAGAGCAATATACAAATCAAACTACTTCAATTAAATGTCTCCTACCAATTATCAATCCTGATATTTAACAAGAAAAAAAAATTCTGTCTTAGAATTAAGTCCGTTAAGTATTCATGTTCTGAGTCAATAGATCCATTTTAGTTCTGTCTGTAGTAAAAGTTTATTTATTTTGCTACCTTTCAAATTATAGGCAAAATGTTGTAATACCAAGAACCACAAATCATCAACAATGTGCAATTACTCTAGCTTAGGAATTTTGTAAAAGAGAGGCCAAGGGAACTGCAGTAACTGTGCTGTAGGTCAGAGATTCTCAAACTGTGGGTCGGGCCCCCAAATGGGGTTACAAAACCTTCAGCTGAGGTCACAAGGCTATGCTCTTCAGGTACCAGCAGTAGCGGCAGCAGCAGCAGCATTAGTAGTGGAAGTCAGTATGTGGTCTGTGAGCCAGCACAAGCTCACAAGCCCTGCAGTGGCACTGTCATTGCATGAGTTTCTTTGATAGAAGGAAGTCCTGTGAAAGGTGGGATCAAGGATACTGCAGGCCTGTGAGCTTGCATTAGCTCACAGGCCCCATGCTGACTGTCATTATTAATGTTGTTGTTACTTGCAGATCACTATCAGGCTTGGAGCCAGTCATGAGTGGAGGGGAGGGCTAAGTGTGCATGAGTATACCTGGGAATTTTTTATTTCCACTCACCCTGAGATTACTGTGGATTAGTGAGTGGAACAACAGATGGGACCAGATGCACACAAATTTACTCTTGTACACTCACACCCATATGTTCAAGCTCACTTTCACACACATACACATTCATTTTCACACTCATTATCATTCCTTATTCTCTCACACATTCTCACATGCTCACTTATTGTTGCATCCATCACTGCTTGTCGCCCTCACTCCGCCTCTCTACCTCTGTGGCGACTCCCTCCGGGTCTGATGGACGGCTGCAGCCGCAGCGTCTCCATGCCGTCTCCTTCCGGCGTCCCCGGACTGGCTCGATGCTGCGGATCTGCCATGTTGTCTGATGACGTAGGGCGTGCGCTCCGACTAATGTACCAGCAAGGGCGCGAACCTCTTTTGGCGCAAAATGACGCAAAATGGTGTCGGCCGTACGGCAACACGATTCGACTGCAGGAGGTCGTTCCGGACCCCCGCTGGACTTTTGGCAAGTCTTGTGGGAGTCAGGAGGCCCCCCCCAAGCTGGCCAAAAGTCCCTGGGGGTCCAGCGGGGGTCCGGGAGAGATCTCCTGCCGTCGGGGGACAAAAAAACAAAATGGCGCCGGCGCTACCTTTGCCCTGTCATATGATAGGTCAAAGGTAGCGCCGGCGCCATTTCTACAACGCACGGAGGTCCAAGAGAAAGAGATCACACCGGGACCCTTCCTCTGGACCCCAGGTAATTTAAGGCATTTGGGGGGGGTTCGGGAGGGTGGGGGATTTATTGTAAAGGGTCGGAGTGGGTTTTAGGCTTGTTTTAGTGTGCCGGTTTTCCCGCCCTCCCCCTTCCCCCGATTTACGATTTTTGACGATAAATCGGGGGAATTGTTATTGTATCGCGGCTCTAACGATTTTTGATGATTTAAAATATATCGGACGATATTTTAAATCGTCAAAAAACGATTCACATCCCTACTAGCAATACTGCAGGCAATGGGGGAGCTAGGTTGGAATCAGTAGACTACAACTCTTCAGAAACTAATAGGGTCAATGCTGGCAGATTGGTCATGACCACATATAATCCAACAAGGTCACAGAATATAGATGGCCAAATGTTCGGGCAACAGCCTCACTAGTTTTGGTAACTGATTAGATGATTATAAAGCTTGGTAGTAAGACGTGGGCTGTTAGATTAAATATGGGAACTGGTTTTATCATTTAACCAGGATGGTAGAGAACCAAAGAGAAAAAACAACAAAAATTGACTTGGATAAGAGGACATATCGTACATGTGATCAAGCTTTTATGGCTGGCATGTAGGATACATTCTTAATAGCGTAAACTGAATGAACTGGGCAGACTAGAAGGGCCAGTTGGTCTTTATCTATTATTTTACTATGTTACTTTGTAGTATAATAGATATAACAAATAAACAACCAAACCTAGTTATGGGAATAAAAGAATTATTGATTAAATAAACTCTGGTGTCTGGTATCTCTTTCTAGGTTTGGTTGTTTATGTGTTACAATAAAAGAGGAATTATATTGAGGTTGATGGGTTATTTTTGGTGAATAGTATAATAGATATAGGCATAAAAGCCCCAATTGATCAATACGGTCTGCCTAGTTGTCCACCCCTACTCTGCTGTAGTTAAGGATATCTCCCAGCCATCAACCATACAAGCTTGATGGACTATGCTGCTCTTTCTCTGATCATCAACATTTCTTGCTCTTATCACTATCCTCTACACTAACAATGTCTGTAAGCTATACAAGCTTTACTACCTGCAAAACAGAACTCTTTAACCTTTTTGACTTTAGCTAGGGAGAATAACCAACCCAGACTGCTGCCCATGTTAGGTGATCATCCATCTCCTTATAAATATGCTTAACAGTATTCCAAGGTCCCACCGCTACTCTATACCTGGAGTTCAAAGCAGCTGTACACCCATTGATATGTCAACTTTGTCATTTCTCCCTTTCAGCCATCTACCACTCTAGGCAAAGGAGTAAACAAGTTTCCATATCTAAAATTATACTCTACCACTACCCCACCCAAGCTGTCACCACCATCCTATGCATCTATCCCAAGCATGCTTAAATTCAGTCATGTTTCTAGTTACCACTACCTCTGTTGGTATGTAATTCCAGGCATCCACCAGTCTTTCAGTAAAGTATTATTTTTCATACTTCCTCTGAGCTTCCCTCTTTCCAAAGTCAGATCATAACCCCTTGTCCTTTAATTTATTTTCTATGGAAAATTGTATCTCCCTGATAAATATTTGAATGTTTCTATTATATCCCCCCTTCCTCTCTTTCCTCCAGCAAGTTCATTTTAAGTACATTTAATCTCTAAGTATATGGTTTGTGTTGCAAGCCCTCTACCATTTTGTTAGCCCTTATCTGAACTGCTTCCATTCTCTTAATGTCATTACAAAAGTATGAACTCCATGTTCTATTTATAGGCTTTCATGCTGCTTTCCTGCCCTAAAAAAAAAAAAGGGAACCCAAAGTCGTTTACAGTTTAGAAACAAGGTAGAACAATAAACACTATATAATCATACTACATAATAGAATAAAATACATTTAAAAATAATTGAGGAGATCACGTGATGTGGTGAGCGGAGGCGGTTGTGTCCAGGAGAGCTCCGGGTGCCTCGATCCGTTTTGTGTATAATCTGCTTCTAAATCGGCACAAAAACCCCTCCCAATCAACATTTTTTTGCCCACTAAAGACCTCTATGTCTATAACTACTTATATGCAGCGCTCACCTGCGGGTATGCCGATACGCTCAGGGAGACGAGACAAGGACAAGGCAAGTGCGGGGGACCCTAAAATGGCGACGGCTCCGACGACCGCAGCAGCGAAAGGCCTTGAGCCGGATCTTACGGAAAACTTTAAGGCGATTTTGATGGAAGCCTTAGATTCTAAACTCGGGGCCATCTCTACACAAATCGCAGATGTGAGAGCCGCGCTGGATGAAATAAACCCTCGTTTCGACCGCTTGGAGGGCAGAGTGAACCTCGTGGAGGACGATACACTCGCGCTTACGGGCAAAATCGCTACTCTGGAAAAAATTGTCGAAGCACACTCCTCTAAACTTGAGGATCTGGAAAATCGGGCTAGAAGATCCAACATCCGAATCATGGGCTTGCCGGAATCCCTGGTTGAAAGTAACTTGGGTAATTTCCTGGAGAGCTGGCTCCCTGAGGCCCTTCATCTCCCGGAGCTAGCCTCAGTCTTTCGAGTAGAAAGAGCGCATAGGCTGGGCCAACGAAAAGAGGGGGAGAGTAGACCACGGATGGTGATACTAAAAGTACTTAACTTTGCCCACAAACAAATTCTGCTGCAAGCATACCGTAAAGTTCCAGACTTGGCTTATGATGGCGCCAAGATTCGTTTATTCCAGGATTATTCAGCGAAAGTATCGGGTCTCAGGAGGGGTTTCTCCCCTATCTGCTCTACCCTTTTTGAAAAACAGATCAGATTCGCGTTGCAGTTCCCTGCCCGATTAAAAATTTGGCATGAGAACAAGATCTCCTTCTTCGAGACACCGGAGGAAGCTCAGAAGTTTTTGACAACAAACCTGCCATAGGGATGCAACGAGTGCGGCGGCCATTTTAGAGGGTTGGCAGCGCACTGCCCGGTTTACTTCAATTTTTTCATCGCAGCATGGTGGACTGAGTTCTGAAGAGGTGAACACAGCGATACAGCAACTTTCCTAAACTGTCGCTTCGGACTGAGCCGCTTAGGCTCATCATGATGCGAGGAACATATGATTGAGGCACGCAACTTTGTTAGGTTCTCGGACCAGCTGAGTGGGACCTTCAGAGCTTTGGGCTGCAACAGTCTGTTTTGTTGTCTTATGTTTTCCTGCTTATCTTTTTTCCTTTTTACTTTTGCTTTACTTTCATTATGTGCTTTTGGGGCAAAATTACAGTGCAGCTTATTTTTCATTTTTCTCTTCTCATGATGCACTCGCTGCTATGTGCCGTATTGGGAGAGCCAAGGGGGCATTAGCCATTGTTTTTATAGTTTCTCAGGGAAACTGCTGCCCACAGAGCTCTCTTTATGTTTGTACTTTTCTTTACTGAGCTTTTATGGCGTACAATTTTATATGTTTCTATTTGTTATACAGCTAGGGCGGGGGGTAGGAAAGGGGGCACCTGAACACATGCAGAAGTGATCTCTTCCCCATTTTCAAGGGGATATCTACATGACGAATACTGCTTTCCCAAGGGTGGGGAATGTAGTAAGGACTATGGAGTCTTGTTTTGGTTCTTTGGGTTCTGTTGGGTTTGGGGGTTGGGGGGGTAAAAGAGGGAGGGTTGGGAAATGGAGGGGAAGAGGGGGGCTTGGGGGATCTTGTGTGAGGGTAATGTGGTTTCTTTGTCAAAACATTTTATTGACGTGTGTGGGTGAAATGGGTGGCAGACGGGGAGGCATGTCTGATCTGCCTAGTTTGGCTCAGGGTTGGTGTCTTTTAGAAGCTTTCTCATTTGGTTACAGGGTTGTGGGGAATTCACATATCTCTTTGATACATGGATGTACGGGGAGCTTCCGGCCCCCTGGCGCCATTATATGGTTTATTTATCCCAACACATGTCAGCTACTCCAGCCTGATGATGGATAATACCAGAATAATTTCTTGGAACGTAAATGGGTTGGGGTCCCCAGTCAAACGATATAAAATACTTCAACAACTTAAATCTCACAAACCTACAGTTGCCTGTATTCAGGAGACCCACCTCACGGCTATAGAGAGTGGCAAACTCAAACGTGACTGGGTGGGTGAATGTTATTATACTCCTGCGCTGGGGAAAAAAGGTGGCGTAGCCATACTGGTCAACAAAAATGCCTCCTTCACAGCCGCCAATATTGTGAACGATGAGGAGGGCAGATTCCTTTTGGTGACCGGTTTTCTTAATGGTCAGGAAGTGACGATGTGCAGTATGTATGCGCCAAATGCCTACTCTCATTCCTTTGTCACTTATGTTTTGGAGCAGCTGGTCGAACATGCGAAGGGATACGTGTTTCTGGCTGGAGACTTTAACTTACCGGCTGACCCGAGCATTGATAGGACTCCCCAAGGGTCCGTAGTCCCAGGTAGACGAGGGAAGGGAGTTCCTTTTTTGTGTTCGGAGTTTTCTCTCCTGGATGTCTGGCGCACGCTTCATCCGTCAGAGAAAGACTATACACACATTTCCAGGGCCCATGCTTCGCTCTCCCGTATCGATTACATACTAGTGCCTAGAGAGGGGCTTCATCTGGTAGTGGATGCGGTGATTGGGCCGCAAGGGGCGTCGGACCATGCGATGATTTGGGTGGATGTAAGTTTTCAAGCCCATGATAGGGGGGAGCGGTTGTGGAGATTCCCAGGTTTTCTTAGTTCTGATTTGTCTTTTAAAACTTTTTTGCAACAAAAATGGACGGAGTTTGCCCATAATAATTGTCAACACACATCGAACCCAGAGTTATTTTGGGAAACGGCGAAGGCTGTTTTGAGAGGTGAAATCATCTCATTTGTGGCAGCGCGCTCGAGGAATCTTAGTAAGCAAATTCTGGAATTAGAAGCCAAATTGGGGACCCTAAAGCAGAATTTGGTTCTTAACCCCACTCCGCCTGCGCAAAGGGCATACTTTACGGTTCTACGGGATCTGAATAATGTCTTACATCAGAGGGCACAGAGGGCGTTTCAGGTGGCGGAGCGGAACTTCTTCCGCTATGGAAATAAAGCGGGGAAACACCTAGCCAACCTTGTAAGGGCCCATAGGGGAAAAACTTTTATACCGGCCATGAGAACCAAATCAGGCACTAAGGTTACCACTCGTACAGAAATCTGTGAAGTATTTCGACAATTCTACGAACAGCTTTACACTGATGATGTGACAGGAGGGGTGGGGGAAGAGGTTTCATTTTTCGAGGGTCTTTCCTTGCCCAGTCTGACAAGGGCTCAACTATCGTTCATTAACAGGCCCATCATACCTTTGGAGGTCATCACAGCCATCTCCACAAGTAAAAGGGGGAAAGCGCCTGGCCCAGATGGCTTCTCTTTTGATTTCTATAAGATCTTACAAAATCAACTTGTTGACCACCTGACAGATTTCTTCAACGACGCTATCACCAGAGGGGGGTTCCCCAGTCGCTTTAACACTGCCTACATCACGGTTCTCCCCAAACCTGGTAAAGACCCGCTCTATCCGGCCTCTTATCGCCCAATATCATTGTTAAACTGTGATTTAAAGCTGTTGGCAAAGATTCTAGCCACCAGATTAAACTTGGTGTTGCCACATCTCATTTCGACCCATCAGGTTGGGTTTGTTAAAAACCGGCCAGCTTGTACGCACATCATTAAATTGCTGACCGCAATGGCATCCTCCCTAGCTCAAGGTTCCCCAGCTTTAGTGATAGGTCTCGATTCAGAAAAGGCCTTTGATCGTGTTTCCTGGCCGTACCTTTTCTCGGTTCTGCAGAGATATGGTTTCGAGGGCAATTTCTTGGCCTATCTCCATATGTTGTATGCTCAACCCAAATCCCATATTACGGCTAATGGCTCTAAATCAGGGGAGGTACTAATTCAGAGAGGTGTAAGGCAGGGATGCCCATTATCTCCGCTTTTGTATATCTTGGCTATTGATCCCCTTCTAAGAAAAATTGCCTCCTCACCACTCATTCGTGGTTATGGGATGGACCCCCAGGTGTTCTCGATCGCCGCATTTGCGGATGATATATTAATATAATCTCACGAATCCACAACAGTCCCTAATTCCGTTGCTGACTGTATTGGAGCACTATGGGGAATTTGCTGGGCTAAGGATCAATAAGGACAAATCAGAGGTCCTTGATGTTGGGAGTCGGGTTAAACCAAATTGGCAGGGTCCTTTCCCTCTCAAATGGGTAACCACCACCATGAAATACCTGGGTATATGGATCTCTTCCGATGTGAGAGATTTTCATAAATTAAATATAGACCCACTTATGGAAAAGACGTCCTTACTATTAAAGAAATGGATGGGGCTTCCCTTATCGCTATCTGGACGTATTCAGTTGATCAAAATGATGATCCTGCCTAGATGGCTTTATGTCCTGCAGATGTCCCCTCTTTGGTTATCGGGTAAGGAGTGCAAGGGGATCAATGCATTATTTAGGAAGTTTCTATGGAACGGGCGCAAAGCTCGTCTTTCGTTTACTATTCTCACGCAACCCTTACACAAAGGGGGCTTGGGTTGTCCTAATCTGCGTAGATATAATTTAGCTTGCCTATTACGTCATGTAAAAGACATGTTAGGAGACACATCCCATTATACTCCCCACCAATTTCTCTGCTCATGGTGGAATCAGCAAACTTTAAACCCGTTACTTCAACTCCCTAGCACGCAATTACCAGTTGGGCTTGGATCACAACCTCTTTTAAGGGCTTGCCGTCAGGCTTGGGCTTACTTATGCACGCAGGCGAAGTTACCTTCAAGGCTTACTCTATTGTTACCGATTTGCAGTAACCCTTTGTTTCTGCCGGCACTGACGCCCTCCACATTCCACAAATGGAAGGAGAAGGGATTGATATGGTTATATCAATGCATATCTAAGGAAAAGAATCAGCTCTACTCTTTCCCTGAACTACAACAACTCTATAGTTTACCCTCCTCAGATCATTTTGCTTATCGGCAACTTAGAGGTTTTTGTCAGGGGCACAAGTTGATATCAGGGGGATCTATTTCATTTGAGGTAATTCACAAAGTCCTTCTAATACACAGACCACAAAGGACCACAGTTGCAGCTTTTATCCAATCTTTACTATTGCATTTTCCGATAGATACTATAATTCAGAGTTGGCAGCAGTGGTCCAAATGGTCTGAGTTCACGCTTACTTGCCAAGAATATGGGAAATGTTATGAGCAGCTGCAGGATTGGTCGGGGAGTGTCTTATACAGGGAGATTCAATTTAAGTTTTTACGACGTTATTATGTAGCCTCTGATAGAGCTTTTATGGCTCATATAACGGACTCGTCGGCTTGCCCGAAGTGTAAAATGGAGACAGGTAATTATGTCCATCAATTTTGGACTTGCAATGTAATCCTGTTTTTTCGGAAGGGGCTTATCGCAACTTGTAATTCCCTGCTCTCGTTGAGTCTCCCTGTTGACCCACTTCTTTGGTTATTTGGTGTTGCTCGAAATCCTATACAGGGTTTGGGAAAATCAGAACTGCAGTTTATTCGTCGAGCGAGCCTGACAGGCAAGAAGGCAATCCTGGCATGTTGGATATCTGATGAAGCCCCACAACATGAATTATGGTTCAAAAGTTTGATTAAATTGTTCACCTTAGAACATCTCTGTATGCAGGAGGCTTCAGCTACAAAAATGAAACTTATGGGAAAAGTGTGGAGTCCGTTAGAGACTTATCTACAGCCCTCCACAAGTGTCTGAGGGGAGTTTGCGTCCTGGAGTTGTTCCCCGGACTTAGAGATGCTGAGTGAATGGGGAGACAGGTCCTAACCTTATTATTATTCTGCTTTACTTACTTTCTTTATAATTAATGACATGCCTAACCTCAGGGCTTTTGTGTACCTCATGATATTTATTTACACTCTCACACTCTCACTTCCTACTGCACCCACACAGTTCCTCACGGGGGGGAGGGAGGGATGGGGGGGAGGTAAAAAGGGGGGTAAGGGGAACAGTTCATTGGTTGTTCTATTGTTCTAGAGTTCTATTACTTCATTGTTCTGTGGTTCTGTTAGGTGACGAGAAGTTCGCAGATCCTTACTGGGAACCACGAGGAAGCGGGGTATGCTCTGACTAACTGAATAGATTATATTGGGGATTTTTCTCTAGAATTTTGATTAGGTATGGAGCTACCCTAACTTCTGTCATGAAGATTGTACTTGACTCTCTCTTTTTTTTTTTTTTCTAACTTTGGATGACCGGATGCCTCTGTATACATGCGGACCACTGGTGGGTCCAGATGTCATCTGACTGAGTGGTTAATTCTGTATCCATAGCTGTACAATCGTGATTTATGGTATGTTTTGTTATATGTTCCTCAAATTCAATAAAAACAAGTTACAAAAAAAAAAAAATAATAATAATTGAAAATAAAAATTCCTAAATACGGCTGATCATGGCTCAGCTCTCACTGGCAGTAACCATCTCTAAAAAATAAATAGATAACATTCCCTCCCATATAAACAACAAGACATATAAGCACTACTACAAACAATTGTGACAGGACAGCCTTCTAAAAGGGGATTGGTCCTTACACTGACAGCTGAAAGAGGAGTACCAATCAGCAGTAAAGGAATGAATACATTAATATTAATTATTAATTATTAAATTAATATTAAACAACTTAACATTCACGCCCTTGTAAACAAAAGTCAAAGGGAAAAGTAGTGAGAAGAAAGCAAGGGTCAGATAAAGGAAGCATGACCTAGCAATACTGCAGGCGATAGGGGAGCTAGGTTGGAATCAGTAGACTACAACTCTTCAGAAACTAATATTAATTTATTCACTCCTTCACTGTCTGCCAATTGGTTTCAGAGGGTGGAGGAGTTCTGTTCAAGTAGAATTTGTTTAAGATAAGGGGGTTAGGAGGGCCCACCAAACCAGACTGAAGGAACCATAGGACCAGACTTCTCAATTACTTTATTTTTAAGGTGAGGGATTTGTGATACTTGGGGGAGGAGGGGAGGGGAGGTAGAAGGAGGGGAGGAGGTAGAAGCAGGATCAGCTTGTTAGGAAGAGGAGGGAGGACTTGCAAGAGTGCGGTTTAGCGCAATATGAAATTTAATTCCTGCCTTTGAGCATGCGTTAAATTTCCTACATTAAAAGGAGATGTGCTAGGCAGTTTCCCCACTAGCATACCTCCTTGCATTGCAGGGTAATAGCTAATAAGGCTTATTACCCTGCAATTAGCATGAGATGCGCTAACCTTGCCACGGGTTTCATAGCGTGGGTTTTTCAGGTGCTAAAACTCCTATTACATATCGGGGTTAGGTTAGCGGGGGAAAATCCATGCTAAAACAAGAATTAAAACCTACAGTGAGGTCAGCATGGCTTATTAAATCAGTCCCGGTTTTAGCCATCCCTGTGCTGCTTTATTACACTAATGTCTAGTACTGATTCTGGCAGCAATATTTAGTCATATCAATAGTAAATCTAAAGTCATGCATCCATTTGTCATCTAGAAATTCAGTCACTAAGGATGTGCATTTGTTTTTAACAAATACAAAAAATGCAATGAATGAGGTCATTGTTGGTTTGCTCTGAATGGAATGATTCAAAAATAGCCTCCTACCGGTATGAATATAGTTGAAAATTTGTATTTTACTATATGTGGCACTTAAAAAAACAAACACTGACCTCCAGCAGGACCGGGCATCAGCACTGGGCCCAGCAGTGAAACCTAGGCCCAAGCTGGGCCTGGAACTAAGGCTTGAGCCTGGACCCAAGGCCCAGGTCCCAGCACTGAGACCTGGTCCCAGTGCCATAGCCTAGGCCTGGCCCTAAGGCTTGGTCACAGCACTGATGCCTCGGCCTGGTCCCCATGCCAGAATCCAGTCATAAATCCTAGTTTTGTTACTATGGCCTAGACTCAGCACTGAGGCCCAGCCCTGAGGCACCATGAAGCCTGGTCCTTGTCACCAAGGCCTAGGTCTGATGCCAGGGCCTGACCCAAGTTCTGATGCCAAGGCCCAACACTGAGGCCTGGTGCCAGGTGATAGGACCAGGTCAGAGAGCCAGATCCTGGTGTCGGGACCAGACTTCCATGCCAGACCTCCATTTTGAGACCAAGTCTCAGCCTCAGCCTTGGCACTAGGCCGAGGCTTTTTTTGGCTCAGAATGGCCCAGCCATGTTTTATTTAGTGGTTTGTGAGCCTTTTTCCTAGTTTAATTTTTTTTTTCAGTTTGGCAAATGAACTGATCTGAAAAAAAATAAACAAATTGAATCTAAATGAAAAATTACCCAAAACAAAAAAAACAGACCAAACCGAAAATTTGGGGGCTGTACATCTCTATCAATCGCTGGTCTTTCTTATAATGCCATGCTGTTTTGATTCATCCTGCAGATTGAATATCCATTTTAGCATTTTATCGCATCTAATTCATTAGACCTCAGAATAAAATACAGCCCCACATTCTGATTCCATTTCACTCAATGTTTGAACTTATTGATGTTTGAAGCCTTTATTGAGAACATTAATGACAATTCTGATTTTTAGCAGTATAGCACACAAGTTCTCTTGATGGATGATACAATACATTTCCATTAAGTGATTGTTCCCACTTTTTGACCTCATCAGACCAGTATGTGCCATTTGGCCCAGAACCATAGGGGGCACATTAGAGGGCTACAGCCATCTTATCAGTTGGATACCCTGATCTCAAATCACAAATTTACCACCTTCATTTTTTATTTCATATTGTATTGCATTCACAATGGGCTTGATTAAATCCTGCTGCTTTTGGGCTCTAAAGGACAAATATCTGGGGATATTTGGATTTTGATAAATTAGAAATATCATATAAGGGAGCATTCAGAAGATACTTATGGTGTTCATAAAGATAATCAACACAGCTGTAAAAGGTATATCCAGAGCATGCAGAAGAAGGAGACACCACAAATGTACAAATAACATATTCTGTTTCGCCCATAGATCAGCCCACAAAGGGTTATTCACCACAAGCATTGTTTATTTGCCAAACAGAGCCCTCAGATTCAAATATATTTACTCTTCCCTTGGGTTGGAATATCTCCGGAAAGCCCCTTGCCACAGCTGCTTAGTCCATGGGAGCAGTTTTATCACTTTTATTTTCATTTTCTCTGATGGCAAAAATAGGAAAGCAGCACTAAAAAAGCATGCTGTTTTACTCTATCATATATCATGGGAGGGAAATGAGACAAATCCTTCTTCTCTGTAAAAACCACAGGCTGCACAATAGCCACATTTAACAAGAGACAGTACCACTTTCTCTGCAGCAGATTGCAACAGTCACCTTTTTAAAAGTTTTTGGAAAGACTTTACATCTTACACAACCATCCTAACACGCATTTTCTTCTCTTGCAACAGACTGAAGCAGCATACATGCAGAGTAATTATGACTGGACTGTGGCGCACACAACCACCCATTCCCTCCTCCACACACCCACCCTTTTCCCTCCTCCCCACACACACACATAAAAACAGCACCTGCCATACCAGCATGCCAGACAGAAATAGCACATGAAAGAAAATGCAGCCGTGTACACAGCAGTTGCCATGCTAGAAAACAAGACATATGCAAAGAAATATGCTCATTGGATAGTCATCTATGACCTGCCATAACTGTCCCCACAGTCCATCATTCTCCTTGAGACTCACCTGCAATCACTGGGCCACTGAGGAATCAATATATTCTCTCTCCGGGTATCGTGATCTCTCTCCGGGTATCGTGATCCAAACCAGGACCATGATATTCACAGGTCCCTGGCCAATCAGAAAACCATAACAGGGGAAAAAAAAAAGGTTTGGCACATGACCTAGTAAAAGGTCAGAACTTCGTCTAATTCTACTATTACTGCTTATTCTGTGACTCCCACAGCATACTAGACATACTGGGGGTGATTTCAAGAGACTTATGTGGAGGTTGTGCACATAAAATTAGCATATATGTGGGAAAATAGCCTCTATGGGCAGTAAGCCAATTTTCAGAAAGGTAGGAGTATGCCCGAACTGTCCCTGCAGTGCGGAAAAGTTTGCATGTACAAAAACGGCATTGCAAGGATGTTCTGGAGCGGCATTTGGAAGTATGTGCCCATTTACATATTATAAAAATGGAATGCATGCATATATTATCAAACATAATCACATGGTTTACATGTGCTAATCAAGTTGCAGATATTAAATCTGACTTCATTTGTCTGGAGTTCTTGGATGAGGATGTTTGGATCAAGGGCGAACTGGTGAAGATCTAGATCAAATGGTGGAGGTCAAAGTGAACTGGTGCTGAGTAGTATGCGCACAAGTATTTTCATAAGAGAAATACCTGCCTATATTGGCCAGATATATAAAATACCTGCCTATTTGTATAATCTGAAAGTTATTGCACACACATTACAATTATTTAACGCAGCTCGTGGTGGGAAAATTAATGAAGACTCTGCTGAAGGAAAGGATAGTGAACTATCTACAGTCAGGAGGATTACTGGACCCAAGGTAGCATGGATTCACCAGGGGAAGGTCCTATCAGACAAATCTGATTGATTTTTTTGATTGTGTGACTAAAGAATTGGATTGAGGAAGAGTGCTCAATGTGATTTGCTTGGATTTCAGCAAAGCTTTTGATACGCTCCCGCATAGGAGGCTTGTGAATAAAATGAGAAGCTTGGGAGTGAGTGCCAAGATGGTGGCCTGGATTACAAACTGGTTGACAGATAGAAGGCACTGTGTGATGGTAAATAGAACCTACTCTGAAGAGAGAATGGTGCTAAGTAGGATACCACAAGGATCAGTGTTGTCTCCGGTCCTGTTTAATATTTCTGTGAGCGACATTGGGGAAGGGATAGAAGGCAAAGTTTGTCTGTTTGCGGATGATACTAAGATCTGCAATAGAGTGGACACGCCAGAAGGAGTGGAGAGAATGAAACATGATTTAAGGAAGCTTGAACAGAGGTCAAAGATATGTCAGCTGGGATCCAATGCCAAGAAGTGCAGAGTCATGCATCTAGGGTGTGATAATCCAAAAGAGCTGTATGTGATGGGGGTGACAAGGCAATAGCTAAAGCCAGAAGAATGTTGGACTGCATAGAGAGAGGAATAGCCAGTAAGACAACGAAGATGATAATCCCCATGTACAGGTCAATGGTGAGGCCTCACCTGGAGTATTGTGTTCAGTTCTGGATACCGAATCTCAAAAGGGACAGAGACAGGTTGGAGGCAGTCCAGAGAATGGTGAAAAAATGGTGGGAGGCTCTCCATCAATTGACTTATGAGGAGAGATTGAAGAACTTAAATATGTATACTCTGGAGGAGAGGAGGTGCAGGGGGAATATGATACAGACCTTCAGATACCTGAAAGGTTTTAATGATGTATAAATGTCAAACCTTTTCCGATGGAAAGAAATCAGTAGAACTAGAGGTATGTAATGAAACTCCAGGGAGGAAGACTCAGATCCAATATCAGGAAATATTTCTTCACGGAGAGGGTGGTAGATGCCTGGAATGTCCTACTGGAGGAAGTGGTGAAAACTAAATCAGTGAAAGTTTTCAAAGGGGCATGGGATAAACACTGTGGATCCCTAAAGGTTAGAGGATAGAAATGAAGAAAAGAGTGCATGGGGGGTAACTTGCTGGTGTGGCGGTTACTACCCTTAACCAATAAGCCTGATACTTCTGATGCAACTCTAACATTGCTCTCTGCTTCCACAGCAAGAGCTAACAGGAAATTGGACTCAGACAGCAACCAACAAGGGCCCTGACTTTGACAGTTTGGGAAACTAAATATGGGGGTGACCTGTATGACGCAGCAGATGCTACATGGCAGATGCTAACATAAGCTTCCTGGGCAGACTGGATGGATCGATTGGTCCTTTTCTGCCATCACTGTCTATGTTTCTATAAAATATGTGCATGCACTTTTATAAAATAGGTGTATAAACTATGCGGATCCCTGCATTAAAAAATGTACATAGACTGGAAAGGGGAGGATGTGGCTCCTATTCATAAAAGTGTGTGAACAGGTTAAAAAAATTATTAACTAAAAGTTACCTGTGCTGTAGAAAGTAGTGCTGGGTAGGGCTTTCTCAGAGACAGCATGTTGCTCTTTTGTTTTGGTACTGTCTCGCCCCAGGTATCAGCTTTTTAAAGTCAAAATGGAACTGCTGGTTAGTGTCAAGTTAGCAGCCCAGAAACTATGATGTCATAGACTGGACTCTGAAAGGAGCCAGGTTACATCAGCACTGCAGGGGCAGGCACAAAAGTAAAAATAAAAGAGATCAAAGTAAAACAAAACTAAGAAAGAGTAAAATAAAGCTGAGGGCGGAAGGAAAAGCAGCAGAGGGCACTTACCAAGCTCCTGCAGCAGTGACAAGCTACCACAGCCCCTCCATGGCAAGCTACTGCAGCCCCCCTCCCTGGGAGTGATAGAGGCACTTAGGAGCACAGAGTACAGCAGGGACAGCAGCAAGGGATGCTGGGATAGCCTCTGCTGCTACCTTTACCACTTTGACCACCACTGGTTTGAGGTTCTCACTTTTTTAAAGAGCGTTTTGGGATTTTGATAAAATTCCATTGATGGAGTGGGAAACTCCAAATAGAGCAGAATTCTCAAACTTCGGTCCTTAAAGGCCACAAACCAGTTGGGTTTTCAGGATAACCCTAATGAATATGCATGGGGTTGATTTCCATACAATTGAGACAGTAACCTATAGTTCATGCATATTCCCTAGGGATATCCTCAAAACCCAACCAGTTTGCAGCCCTCGAGGACTGGAGTTTGAGGACCCCTGAAACAGAATATCAGGGCTTGATGGCTTGCTGCAGGTGTTTACCAGCTCCCTCGTTGGATAGTTTCTGTCAGGGCTGTGATGATGTCTTCAGTTTGAATGGAGACTGGTCCCATCTGTACCATAGTGCTGTGGAGCTGTCTCACATTTTGGTTGAGGACTACAAAGTTCTGTTGGAAGGTCATCATGAGGCAATCCTGCCCTTCAGTGATCACCCTATCTGAGCCCTGGTGGAGAAATAAGGGCCAGTGCACCAAGAGAAGGATGGAATCATTGGCCATGGCAGGACCAGCATGGTGCTAGGGAGCTGACTGGAGTTCTTTTCCTACTGGTTTTCTGGCTCCGCAGCTGAAGGCTCCAGAAGTGGCTGCAGCTGCAGTTGTTCTGGCTGGTCCTTCCTTTTCTTGTTAAGGTGGCTCTTCCTTTAACACCATTAGCTCCAAGACAGTAATATAATAGTTCTCTTTTTTTTTCTGCAGAGGATGCTCAGCATTGCGGGCTTTCTGATCATTCTGTCTTTTCCAAGTTCAGCATCAAATTCCCCTTCTCTTCTTTTAGCTCTAGCAGTTCATTAGGAGCCATCTCCTCCTTAGCAGTGATATCCCCAGCTGGGACATAAGGAATGGCAGTCCTTCATGGTCATTTGTGCTGACTTGTAAAGAAAAGAAAAAAACAAGGGAAAGTCTCCATAACATCAAGGATCTATAATATGGAACACTGAAGTGTTGCCTTCTCAACAACTAATGTAGCTGGGAAACCACAATGCTTTTGGCGTGAAGAAAGGTCCAGGCTTAAGTGTGTAAGTGCAGGGCTGTTGCAGGGGGTGGGCAAGATGGGTGCTTGCCTGCGGCACCAAGCCATAGGAGTGCACACTGCTACCAACACTGTAACAATGGCTGCAGAAGAATCAAGCTCCTGCACAGCCACTCCTGAGTGGCCATTTCACAAGAAGGGATCCAGGTGATTGGCTGTAACATCAGAGGGAGATCCCCTCCCCTGATCCCCCAGGAAGTCATTTAGCCCAGTCAAAGGTCCTGTGTACCAACTGCTTCATTTACAACTAGATATCCAAGTTCTCAGTTAGACTCTCAATCTGCTTCCGTTCCTGGATATCCCACAACCATTCCTCCACTGTAAATAAGCAAATGAATGTAAGTGACAATCGGTCCAGACTATGTGCTGTCTAATGTAGGAGGCATTCTCCTTCATCTGGAACTAACAATCATATGGTCAGCTGTCCTCCTGAAGATCCTCCAGGCTCAAGGCAGTGATGGCAATCTTCATCCACACAGCTTCTTTGAAGGCAGAAGGTCATTGATTGATCTCCTTTCCAAACAGCACAATGTAATGAAAAGACAAAGGATAGTAGACAGCATGCCAGAATTGCAAGATATTTACCACGAACAGCCAAATCCTCCAGGATCTAGTTCAAAGTTACCACTCTCCTTACGTAACTGATAAATGTTTCTCTGCTGGAGGCTGCCTCATAGTATTCATGGGGAGATGCCAGATGAAAATATTTGTCATTGCACATGTACAAACAAACATGACAAGTAAATTATCCCTTAACCCATGTGATATTTTCCAAACCATAATTCATTACCACACCATTTCAGGTCACAAATGGCAAAAATGCATTGTGTTCTGTTTTTGAACACATGAACGTAATGCATACTGTGATAACACAATGAATTTAAGGTGCAATGAGGATGACCCAAAAAGCATGATATTTGTTCTCTTTGACCACACTTTTAGTGCATCATTTTCCCAGCTCTTCCCCCCTCCCCCCTCCCCCCTTGACCATACTTCATAATGATTTTTTCCAAAGCCCTCAGAATATAAATGGTGTTCATGATCTATGCTTGCAACTGAAAACCTGCAAAAGGTTTTACTGTTTTGTATAATATTAGACCACCAGTACTGTCCGAAAAAAGTTAATTATTTCAGTTTTTATCCTGTCCCACTTCATTCTTATCTCTCCTTCCTCTCTCTGTTTTACAGTTCTATTTATGCACTTTCTTCTTTTGCTAATGTGACCTTGTCCCCCACCTCAAGACAACACAGGAACTCCCCACCTGTCACAGTGCTAAGGATTAAGATGTTAAAAGTGATGTAACTTTTTTGCCTGTGAACTGGAGATAATGTGGACACAATGGAGAAAAGGCCCTGCTTTTCCCTCCAATCCCACCCCTCTGCAAGGTAGTTTATGTAATGGATAAGCCCACCATGCCAAATCATCTCTTTCAGGTAGAGAGGAAGGACAAGGACACATTAACAAAAAAATATTCTACCTTGTAGGTAGGAGGATGGTATGTGTGTATCTGTCTCTATAACCAGACACTAAAATAAATACAATGCAGTTTTATTTCACTCTGCCTAATGCTGGAAGAATAAAATAGATTAACAGAATAAAGAACTTAAAACAAGCAGCAGGTAACTAATTATTGTTTTAACTTCTCAGTTGGTACTACTTTACAGCAATGCTCTTGATCTTATTTTCCTTTATATAGGTAACAATTTAGACAATGACCTAAATAGCAGATACCATAAATAACCAGTTTTCAAAGCACTTTGATCCCCAGATATATGTGCCTTTACATATTTATCAACTTTATTCCTTTGCTCATCCAGAATATGGTGCACAGTATCAGAAAAGTATTACACATAAAACCTTTTCATAGCTTAGCAGCATTTACTATCCATAAGCTCTGATCCTTTTCCCTGAATTTGTCTTTCAGGTGAATCAACATAGGATCCTCATACTAGGTGAGTATATGCTTGTGTCTTTATGTTCTCAATATATACCTAGGGACTTTGTTTACTGCTTTAATTTTATTTTTATCAGTGCTTATCAGTGTTTATCAGTGTTTATTATAATGAACAATAATAGGAGAAAATCAGTGGAAAAAATGAGTCATTTGTTTACCATTGATTTACTCCCTTTTTTGTCTTTGGTTTGTTATAATAAATACAGCTAAATTTCTGGAAAAAAATTAGATAAAACTGAAAATGAAGATATCTATGTGTTGCGAATCTGGAAGTGGACCCCTGTCCTGAGGTAGGGTTAGCGCTGCCAAAGAGGGGTTTAACCCTCTCTGGTCCCTACCGACAGAGGGCAAGGCTTGAACACTCTCCTGTCGGGTGGATATTCCGCCCTGGAAGCTCGCGGTTCCCCCAGGAGGAGCCCGTAGGAACCCGGCCGCTGGGACTTAGGAGACTCCCGCAAGACTGAAGATAGGTCTGGATGCAGGCGCCTCCTGCAGGTCGTAGGTTCCAGACGGCTGGCGCCAGGTCGAGTCAGTCCAGGAGTAGAAGCTGAAGAGTAGTCGAAGGCCGTTCCGAGGGTCGAAGCCAAAAGAAGGGTCCGCAGCCAGTCCAAACGCAATCCAGGAGAAGGGTCCACAGCTAGCCCAAACGCAATCCAGGAGAAGAGTCTGCAGCCAGTCCAAGGTCAAGCCGAGAGATGAACGAAAGCCAGTCCAGAGGTCAGGAGCCAAGAATCAATCCAACGAGGAAGGAGAACAGGAGTGGGTCGAAGATCTGGAACGGAGACCAGGAACACCAACACAGGATCCAGGATCAGACCTCAATACCAAGGCAAGGTCTGAGGAGCAGACCTTGCCTTTAAATACCTGAACCTGAGGGAGGTGCTTCAGAAGGGAGCCACAACACTTCCTGTCGTGGCCCCTTTAAATCCTGTCTTCAGCCGTGCGCGCAGCTCTAATGCAGCTGAGAAGGGGGCGGAGTCATAGCGTCGAGCAGAGCCCCGCGGCCGGCCAAGCAGCAGCCATGGCCGTGAGGAGAACGCCGGTGGAGGCTCCCTGCTCCTACAGGAGCCTCTGCAGTGACCCGACGCCGCGGGTGAGTGTTTGGTCCCGGCCGCAGACTGCCTTGGCCGGTGGCCATGACAGTCGGCCCCGGTCGCGGGCTGCCGTGGCTGGCAGCCATAACAGTACCCCCTCCTCTAGGCCTCCCTCTAGAAGGCTTGGGTTTATTCGGATGTTCATTGTGAAAGTTCTGAAGAAGAGTTTTATCCAGGATGTTTTTAGCAGGTTCCCAGGAATTTTCCTCTGTTCCAAATCCTTCCCACTCTAGGAGGTACTCCCATATGTTGCCACATTTTCGTCATCTAGTACTTTGTGTACTTGATATTTATTTATTTATTTATTTAGGTTTTTTATATACCGGCATTCATGAACGAGTCACATCATGCTGGTTTACATAGAAACAAGGGGTGCATAGAACAGTAGAACTAAACTTGTGTAAGGGGAAGCAGTTACAAAAAACAGGGGTAAGATAACTGGGAGAGAGATAATTACTTAATAACTTAATAACTTAATAATAACTTAATGTATATTTACAGTAACATTGTTACAGTAGCAGGTGATGGTTATGAGTTGTCCGGGAAGGCTTGTTTAAAAAGCCAAGTCTTTAATCTTTTGCGGAAAGTTGGTAGGCAGGATTCTAGTCGTAGATCAGTGGGGATGGAGTTCCAAAGTGAGGGTCCGACTGTTGAGAAAGCCCGGTCTCTTGCTGTTGTGTGTCGTGTGGATTTTGTGTTCGGTATCTGAAGGGATCCTCGGTGTACTTCTCTGATTGGTCTTTGAGAGATATGAGGGCTGAGCGGTAATTGAAGGTCCAGGGAGGTGTATTGATGGATTGACTTGTAGATGATGGTGATAGTTTTGTAGAGGATTCTGGCGTGGATGGGGAGCCAGTGAAGATTTTTTAAGATGGGTGAGATGTGGTCTCTTCTTTTGGAATTTGTAAGGATTCTGGCCGCTGTGTTTTGTACCATCTGCAGCGGTTTGGTGTATGAGGATGGAAGTCCTAGGAGTATGGCGTTGCAATAATCTAATTTTGCGAAGATATATCGTATCCTCTTCTGCTCTGGGTGGAGGAGCGTCGGGGACTTTCCAATGAGGCCAGGAGAGAACCAGAGGCTTTAAAAGGGAGGTGTGGAAGGAGTTATGAATACGCAATGTGGTTGGCAACCGTAGTTGGTAGGTCACAGGGCCAAGCTGCTGCAATACTGGAAACAGTCCAATATAACGTGGCGCCAGGCGCATTGAAGGAACTCTTAACCAGATATGTCTGGTACTAAGCCACACTCTCTCTCCTGGACGAAATTGTGGGGCAGGTTGCCGATGCTTATCGGCAAACGTTTTAGCAGTATTGGCCGCTTTACGGAGCATGTGTTGGTCTGAAGCCAGAGCTGTACTGCCGTGAGTTGAGCTCAGGTAAAGGTACTGCCAAAGGCAACGGCAAAGGAGGTCTGGGTTGCCGGCCAAACACGATCTGGAATGGGGATGTCCCCGTGGAGGTACAAGCATGAGAATTATGGGAGAACTCAGCCCATGCTAGGAGTGTTGCCCAATCATCTTGACGAGAATTGACGTACAGACGAAGAAATTGTTTCAAGGTGCAATTAGTCCGTTCTGCCTGACCGTTTTCTTGTGGTTGAAATGCAGTCTTGTAGTCCAGAGAAATGCTAAACTTTTTACAAAGATTAAGCCAGTAACGAGCTGTAAACTGCGGTCCTCGATCTGATGCAATGTGTTGGGGAAGACCATGTAGACGAAAAATATGAAGCATGAATAACTGAGCTAAGCGAAGAGCAGACGGGAGGGAGGGTAGCGGGACAAAATGGGCCATTTTCGAAAAACAATCCACTACTACCCATATCACAATGTTACCCTCTGAAGGCGGAAGATCCACAATAAAATCCATGGAAATGTGTGTCCATGGTTTCTTGGGTATGGGTAATGGCTGTAAAAGTCCCCAAATTTTCCCAACTGGAATCTTATGTTGCACACAAGTTGGGCAAGAGTCCACATAAGCACGAATATCCTTGCACATCTCAGGCCACAAATAGTATTGCTGAAGGAGTGCTTGTGTCCGGGCTCTTCCTGGGTGTCCTGCAAACTGTGAGTCGTGCCCCCAAGCCAGTACCTTATTACACAGTCGTTTAGGAACCACGGTTTTACCAGATGGAACGGTAAATGTAGCAGAAAGGGTGATACGTGCTGGGTCTATAATGTATTGCATAGGTTCCTCCATATCCTCTGTAGAAAAGGACCTGAATAAAGCATCCACCTTAATGTTCTTTTCGGCTGGTCGATATCACAATTCAAAATTGAAGCGTTTAAAAAAACATCACCCACCGAGCTTGCCGTTGGTTCAAGCGTTGGGCTTGATGGAGGTACACGAGATTTTTATGGTCCGTGTAGACTGTGATACGATGTTGAGTGCCCTCCAGCCATTGACGCCATTCTTCAAAAGCTAATTTTATTGCAAGTAGCTCTTTGTCGCCGATAGCATAATTACGTTCCGCTGATGAAAACTTTCTGGAAAAATAAGAGCATGGGTGGGCAATTCCGGTGGTGTCATTTTGGCTTAAGACAGCTCCTACTCCTTTGGTTGACGCGTCCACCTTGACTACAAATGGGCATCTGGGATCCGGATGCCGAAGGCAAGGTTTTTTAAGGAACGAGTCTTTTAGCGCTCGGAATGCCTCTTCAGCTTCTACAGGCCAAGACTTAACATTCGCCCCTTTTCGAGTGAGAGCCGTAAGTGGGGCTGCTAACTTTGAGAAATTCTGGATAAAACTACGATAGTTGTTGGCAAAACCCAGGAATCGCTGAAGAGCCCATAATTTATTAGGTTGAGGCCATTCTTGGATGCATTTTAACTTGGAGGGATCCATTTGAAAACCCTGTTTGGAGATGATATATCCCAGAAACGGAAGAGACTCTTGTTCAAAGATACATTTTTCAATTTTAGCATAAAGATGATTCTCTCTTAGACATTGTAAAACTAGGATAACATGTTGTTGATGTTCTTGTAGGTTAGTAGAAAAAATTAGAATGTCATCCAGGTAGACTATTACACAAACAAGTCTCGAAAGATCTCATTAATGAAATGCTGAAACACTGCCGGAGCATTAGTCAAAACAAAAGGCATAACAAGGTACTCATTATGTCTGTCCCTGGTGTTAAAAGCCATCTTCCACTCGTCCCCCTCTCGTATTCTGATGAGGTTATAGGCTCCCCGCAGATCCAACTTCGAGAACACCTTAGCCCCCTGTAGCTGGTCAAACAGTTCAGCTATTAATGGTAATGGGTATCGGTCCTTGATAGTAAGGGCATTCAGTCCATGGAAGTCAATACACGGGCGTAAGGTCCCATCTTTCTTTCCGACAAAGAAGAAGCCTGCCCCAGCTGGAGAATAAGAGTGTCTAATGAACCCCTTCTGTAAATTATCTTGGACGTATTCAGACTTGGCCTGAGTTTCCAAAGCTGATAAAGGATAGACCCTACCACGAGGTGGAATAGCTCCGGGGGTAAGATTAATGCTGCAATCAAATTCTCGGTGTGGAGGTAATGTGTCAGCAGCCTTTTTAGAAAACACATCCGCAAACTGACTGTACTGTGACGGCAGTCCCTCAAGGTGAGAGGTGCAAAGGAGACTTCTGGAAGCATTAAATCCCTTAATGCAGGTTTCATGGCATGTAGGACCCCAGTGAAGAAGTTTTAAAGATGTCCAGTCAAACTGGGGATTATGCTGTTGCAAACATGGAATACCCAGAACAATAGGATGAATGGCTCTTTGGATAACATAGAAGGAGATATTTTCGGTGTGGTCTGGCTGTATGTGGCATTCCATAGGGACGGTATGATGGGTTATTCTCCCTGGCAGGGGATCTCTATGGATGGAAGATATGACTAACGGCTTAGGACACATGCGAATGGGAATGTACAGTTGTTCAACTACATCTTGCAGGATGAAGTTCCCTCCGGCTCCAGAATCAACTAAAGCCAGCATAGAGAATGGATGATCTCCAGTACGCAGGGTGACATGCAGAGTTAGTGGGGGAGCTGGGAAACGATGCCTAGGGTTACTCCAACGATGGAACCTAGGCTTGGGAGTTTCCCAGACGAGTAGGACATCGAGCGATGAGATAGCCCGCTCCTCCACAATATAGGCAGAGGCCGGCCTTGCGCCGTATTTGCCTTTCTTCTGGCGAAAGGGGCCCTCGACCCAATTGCATGGGTTCCTCCATAGTCCAGTTAGTAGAAGGTGCCGTTCGAGAGACCGGCGTAGGGGAGGGAGAAGAGGTTGTTACCGCCAAATGCCTTTTCGTGTATGATCCTTCTCATGCTCTTTCCTGTAACCAGCAGTCAATACGAGTTACTGAGTCCACGATAGAGTCTAATAAGGGTGGTAACGCTCGGGCTGCCATCTCATCCTTTATTCTGGATGACAGACCCTCCAAATATATGGACCGAAGACAATTCTCCTCCCAATGGAGTTTGGATGCAAGAGTTCTAAATTCAATAGTGTAGTAAGCCAGTGGCCGATTGCCTTGTCGAAGTTGTAGAAGTTTGGAGCCAGCGACTACTTGTCTTCCTGGATCATCAAATACTGCTTGGAATAATTCCAAAAACTTAGGAAGGTCTTGTAAGATCGGATCGGACCGTCACCAGAAAGGAGAAGCCCAGGCCAGGGCTTTACCTTCTAAAAGGGACAGAATATAGGTGGTTTTGGTAAGGTCATCCAGAAACAACGAAGCTTGTAGATGGAAATGCATGCTACATTGATCAAGGGAATCCTTGGCACAACCTGGGCTCACCCGCATAACGTGGAGGAATAGGTAACGGAATCATGGCCCAAGTGTTGTTTTGAATCCCTGGTAATACAGGCACCGGGGCAGAAACAGCCTGAGCTGCGGCCATAGAATCCAGCCGGGCGTTGAGTCGCTCCAGGGAAGACGCCATAGATTTGAGAATACGTTGTTGCTCCATGACCTTTTGGGCTAGTCCAGGAATGGCCTGGCGAGTGGAAGCCTCTGCCGGGTCCATGGCCTTGGTATTCTGTTGCGAATCCGGAAGTGGACCCCTGTTCTGAGGTAGGGTTAGCGCTGCCAAAGAGGGGTTTAATCCTCTCTGGTCCCTACCGACGGAGGGCAAGGCTTGAACACTCTCCTGTCAGGTGGATACTTCGCCCTGGAAGCTCGCGGTTCCCCCAGAAGGAGCCTGTGGGAACCCAGCCACTGGGACTTAGGAGACTCCCTCAAGACTGAAGATAGGTCTGGATGCAGGCACCTCCTGTAGGTCGTAGGTTCCAGACAGCTGGCGCCTTCAGCAGATCGAGTCAGTCCAGGAGTAGAAGCTGAAGAGTAGTCAAAGGCCGTTCCGAAGGTCGAAGCCAGAAGAAGGGTCCGCAGCCAGTCCAAACGCAATCCAGGAGAAGGGTCTACAGCTAGTCCAAACGCAATCCAGGAGAAGAGTCCACAGCCAGTCCAAGGTCAAGCCGAGAGATGAACGAAAGCCAATCCAGAGGTCAGGAGCCAAGAATCAATCCAACGAGGAAGGAGAACAGGAGCAGGACGAAGATCCGGAACGGAGACCAGGAACACCAACACAGGATCCAGGATCAGACCTCAATACCAAGGCAAGGTCTAAGGAGCAGACCTTGCCTTTAAATACCTGAACCTGAGGGAGGTGCTTCAGAAGGGAGCCACGACACTTCCTGTCATGGCCCCTTTAAATCCTGTCTTCAGCCGCGTGCATGGCTCTAATGCAGCTGAGAAGGGGGCGGAGTCCTAGCGTCAAGCAGAGCCCTGCGGCCGGCCAAGCAGCGGCCATGGCTGTGAGGAGAACGCCGGTGGAGGCTCCCTGCTCCTACAGGAGCCTCTGCAGTGACCCGACGCCGCAGGTGAGTGTTTGGTCCCGGCCGCAAACTGCCGCGGCCGGTGGCCATGACAGTCGCCCCCGGTTGCGGGCTGCCATGGCCAGTGGCCATAAAACTATGTATTCCAGGGCTCTGGATTTGAGTTTGAATAGTTCAGTACTCAAATGTGTTTAAAATCATGAGAGGTCTAGAACGGGTAGATGTGAATCGGTTTTTACTCTTTCGGATAATAGAAAGACTAGGGGGCACTCCATGAAGTTAGCATGGGGCACATTTAAAACTAATCGGAGAAAGTTCTTTTTTACTCAACGCACAATTAAACTCTGGAATTTGTTGCCAGAGGATGTGGTTAGTGCAGTTAGTATAGCTGTGTTTAAAAAAGGATTGGATAAGTTTTTGGAGGAAAAGTCCATTACCTGCTATTAAGTTCACTTAGAGAATATCCACTGCCATTAGCAACGGTAACATGGAATAGACTTAGTTTTTGGGTACTTGCCAGGTTCTTATGGCCTGGATTGGCCACTATTGGAAACAGGATGCTGGGCTTGATGGAACCTTGGTCTGACCCAGTATGGCATGTTCTTATGTTCTTATGTGTGAGCGCACATATTTTTAGGTAGTCACTTTCAGTTTGTAATAGTCTTCTCTGATGCATTAAACTGGCTGTTGCTAGGCTGCACTTCATAGCAGCAGTTCTCTGGCCTCTTGACTCTCACCACTGAAGATCAGTGAAGTGACCTGACTCCCTATTGTCAAATAAAATCAATAAAAGAAACTGCCTATACTCTTTCAGCCTTCTTTTGAAAATCTAGAGAAAGAATGTTGCCTCACAAAACTGGATACCATTCTGGAACTGTATTCTACCTAAGAAACAAAAATAACAGAAGTGTTATCCTATATCTATTTTGAATTTTCCTGGAAAATGTGAATTAACCATCAGAGGCACACATGCTATATTTCTCAGTCACTGACCAAAATTTAAAATTATATTTCTGTCAGCACGGTAAGCTTAGCTCAGTTTGCAATAGTGTTCTCTCACAAGGGCTTTCTCCGTATCACATTTGGCATTATAATTGCTAACATATTCACAGTCATATGCTCATAAAGCAATGTTTTCTGAAAGGTAAGTCTCCACAAATTTCTCAGTCTTATGCTTCCACTTATAAAGTACAATGTGAATACACTTTCATTATGATTTCTGCATCACACAGTGAGTTTACTTTTTCTGATTTCACAGGTATTAGGATTTAAGTTACTGTCAAATCCCATGCAGTAAAGAATTTGCCTCAGCACTTTCTCTCTTGGTCAAGGATTCTCAAAACATATATTTTTCTCAGAAATTTCCAAATATCCTATAAGTGGCTAAAATGTTCTAGCCCAAGTTTATAAAGAATGCTTAGCTTTCACCAACACAGATTAAATCAAAACAAAGCAAATCTTTCTCTCCTGGCTGGCATTGCGAAGGTACTCACACTGTGCTTCTCTTCCTAAAGATTGTCTCTGTCTCTCTCCCCAAATGGTAAACTATGGACCTCATTTTCCACCCGGATCACACGCGATACCAAAATGGGGGCGGAGTCGGCCCCGGAAGAGGAGGAGTCGGGACGTCACTGGGGCCGACTCCGCGAAGGCGCCGTGGACGACGAAAAGGTAAAGCCCTTTTCACGTCCGAATTCGCGCCCAATAGCTACATCTCCTATGGTGGCGCTATTGGGTGCGAAACCTGCAGCGATCGCAGGCCCGCCCCCCATTTCGGCCCCCCCGCCCCTCATTCCCTAAAGTATCGCAGGCCTGCGATACTTTAGATAATGAGGCCCTATGTGTGCTCTGCTTCCAGCTTACTAACAACTGCTGCTTTTCCTGTATAGGATAGCTGTTTGTTTGCTTTCTCCCTTTGCTAACTCTGGGGCGGATTATCAAAGGCCCGCGCGCGCCGTCGCGCCTATTTTGCATAGGCCGCCGGCGCGCGTAAAGCCCCGGGACGCGCGTAAGTCCCGGGGCTTTTGTAAGGGGGCGTGTCGGGGGCGGGGCCTACTGATGTGGCGTTTTGGGGCGGGCCCGGGGGCATGGCGCCGGCCCGGGGGCGTGGTTGAGGCCTCCGGACCAGCCCCCGGGACCAGAGGATGAAGCGGGGCTGCCGGCAGACGCGCGCAAAGTTAAGCCTGCTTCCAGCAGGCGTAACTTTGCCGACAAAGGTAAGGGGGGGTTAGATAGGGCCGGGGGGGTGGGTTAGGTAGGGGAAGGGAGGGGAAAGTGCGGGGAGGGCGAAGGAAAGTTCCCTCCGAGGCCGCTCCGAAATCGGAGCGGCCTTGGAGGGAACGGAGGCAGGCTGCGCGGCTCAGCGCGCGCAGGCTGCCGATTTTGCGCAACCTTGCGCGCACCGACCCCAGATTTTATAAGATACGCATGGCTACGCGCGTATCTTATAAAATCAGGCGCGTACTTTTGTTCGCGCCTACTGCGCGAACAAAAGTACGCGCTCGCGCAACTTTTTAAAATCTGCCCCTCTGTGTGTGCTGCTTAGTTTACTGTTCCCCCTGCAACAATCCAGGGAGGAAAACAATTGTGCTTGCCTCAATATTTCTCCCAGAGTTTATTTCCTGTCACCAGCTCCTTCTCCAGTAGCCCAGACAGCAGCAGCAGGAGATTCTGGGAGAAGGAGGTAAGTACTTTATAGCCCAGACTACACTAGCATATCTCAAAACACCTTGTTTGCTTTACTGCTGAAGCCTGCTCCAGATACAGTTCCAGCAAACAGACTTGAAAAGGTTTCTAACACGCTAAGAAGACATTGGAAATTCACAGATGATTATACTGCGTTTAGCAAACTGTTGATTAACAACAATTGAAGTCTTAAGACACTGAATTGGCAAATCGACATATAAAGTAGAATCAACAATAAGAGATTGAGTCCTCTTCACTAAATACCATCCATGGTATCAATGCAAGAATAGTTATGAACAATATTTTCCCCTGAGGAAGCCTGGACGGCGAAACAGAGGCCTGTGTAGGGACAGAGCGAATGCAGAATATAGTAAAAGTAGAACATAGACTACAGAAACATCATTGGAAAACAGTCCTGTGAAACAATTACAAAGTAATCCTTTCTTGTGGACTGTCATTCAACTGTATCCCCTTTTCAATGAAGGTATCTTCCATGTGACTCATTTGCAATTCACAAATGATTCATTTGTAATTCACACATATATACACATCACCAATATATATTAGATAGATATATATAGAGATATAGATATATATATATATGTATATATGTGTTTGCTTATATACATATATTATATATATATATATATATATATAATGTACACACATTCAAAAATATTTAATACTATGAATGTGTAGAAAAACGGCCATTTTATACCATGTATACATCTAGTACAAGTATATATAATTATATACCAAATAATGTATAGGAAGAGACAGATATATATAGATTAATATTACATTTGGTTGAATTTAAATTTGAATTGACTTAACACTAACAATGCAGAGAGCGCAAAAACCCACAAGTGCTGAATGCTGTAAGGCTGCCAATGTAATTTGAAATGACTTGACAGAAAATCTCTAGGCCACCAAATGCTATTATAATAGCACTGTATTCTCATTAAAGGTCTGAGTCTCTTCTCTCCCTGCGGGCAGACTGCTCATGAAGTTGTCCCTCTGGCATAGCATGTGATAGAGCTAATCTGTCTTTGCTTGGACAGCACCGTGGATCTGCAAACCCAGATGGCACTAATAGGTTTACAGTAATAAGCGTGGAATTGGATACAGTACGTTACACTGGCAAAAATTCCCACAGATCAGTTTTGTGGTGAAGGTTAACCAATAGCCAGACAGCCATAATATTCTTTCTCCGTAGGTCTATGTTAGCAATTTTATAGTTTAAAAAAAAAAAATGAAAGCAGCGAGACTCTTCCATTTTTGGACAGAATAATATGAATATTACCTTTTCAGACATAAGTTCAATCATAGACATATGCTATTTGTAATATTCTTGCTTTTGAACAAAACAAACATTAGCTGCCATAAATTTAACTTATTTCATAGCTTCCTTTTCAAACTAAAATAACAAGAAACTGAGCACAAGTTAGACATAAAAGGCTTAACTTTAATCCTAGAGAGAAGCTAAATATGAATACTTACATAGGAAAGTAATGTTAGTGCAGTATCAAAAGAAGAAATATTAAGTCACAAAAAGGATATTTAAAATGGAAAATACTCTGAATTTGTTTTTTTCATTTTATTGTTTTTATTCCTTGATTTAATCGGATGCTCTTGCACTATATTACAGGCACAACAATCAAAGCTAATCATTTAAAAGAATAGAGCACACAGAAAGGAAAACATGAGCCCATATCTGTGAGCTCTAATATCATAAGGTTTAAAAATGTAGTCAGGGCTCAGGAAGGGATCTGATTTTTCACAAAATACTGTATTCCAAAACTGCACTGGAGGTGTGAACAACTGCATATAGAAGGGGTAGGCAACCCCAGGCCTGGAGTAACACAAACACGTCTGGAGTTCAGGATTTCCACAATGAATATACAAGCGGTATATCAGCATGCACTTCTACCATCCTTTGCATATACATATTTCATGCATATTCATTGAGGATGTCTTGAAAACTAGATCTGTCTGTCACACTCCAGGACCCGAGTTGCCCACCTCGGGTATATATATAGCCTGGGATTTAGGCTTCCTCTGCTGCATTTTGCATTGCCTGTTCTCTTGACCATTGAAACAATAACTAGAGATGATCATGATTTTTAAAAAAAATATCCCCCTTGAGCCAAGATGAATCATCAAATGTGCGCATGTTATAAAATCTGGCGTACATTTGTGGGACTTTGGGGTGTTTTGAATTCCTGGATACCCAGAGGGAAAGCTATAGAAAAGGGGTATTTGACTGTATGTTTTTTTTTCCATTGTTAAATTTTATATCTGAACCATTAGAGGCTACTTTCTACATTGCACCTTTGGTTGTATTCTGTATTCTCATTGTTTTCTCTTGTTAGTACATGTTTTATAGCCAACCTTGTTTTCTCCTTTCCCATTCCTAGTTTTTTCTTGTTGTTTTGTCAGTAAAAGTTGTGAAACAATTTATTGATGCGGTGTTTGCCTGGAATTCCCTACTATCTCAAATAGTGGGGGACACAAAAACAAAGGGGGATCCTTGAGCAAGAAGAAGCAAGAGAATTGCGTTGCAGGACTCTCCTATCTCAGTACTACTCAGAAACCCACAACCTCCACTCAGCCTTCCTTTACTCACAAGTGCAGGTAGGGCTCTTCTGTTGTAGCAACCCTCCTCTCCCCTTCCCGCCCTTTAGTGGCAGTTTTCCTGCACTACTTGAAAGGGCACTACACAAATAAACATAGAAGCATTGAAATGATGGCAGAAAAGGACCAAATGCTCCATCTAGTCTGCCCAGTAAGCTTATGATAATATCTGCTGCACCATGTAGTTTACCCCATGCCTACCAGTTTCCCACACCATAAAAGTGAGGACCTTCGTTAAAACTCATGGCCCTCGTTAGTTGCTGTTTCAATCCAATTCCCCATAATGCCTTGCCATTGAAACAGAAAGCAATGTTTGAATTGCATCAATAGTATCAAGGCTTATTGGTTAAGGGTAGCATCGTTGCATCACCAAGTTAACCCCATACTTGTTTCCTCAGACTGTAAATGTTGGGGCCCTCATTAGTCACTGTATGAGTCCAATTCCCCTTTTTCCCCTGCCGTTGAAGTGGAGAGCAATGATGGAGTTACATCAACAGTATCAAGGCTTATTGGTTAAAGGGTAGTAACCACTAAACCAGCAAGTTACTCCATCAACTCTGTTATAACTTGTAAGAGTGTGAACCCTGGGCTGAGGTGCGAGGTGCCTCCGCCCACAGGGAGGAGCCCTGTGAGCCTCACCATTGGTAGGCGCGGTCTCAGTAGTGTCAGACACAGCTGTGGAATAGAGTATTAAGAGAGGAAAAAGGCACAGCCCGTGGAGAGGAAGATACAGTATATATAAAGTTCTGATCAGAGGGGTATACCCAAGGGTGATACCTCTGATGTGAAGATCTGGTAGTGGCCTGCAGAGCGGGGTATGCCAGGAAGTCTCTCAGTAGTGTAGAAATACCTCAGTCATGCAGATCTGGTAGTGGCCCACGGAGCGGGGTATGCCGGAGAGATGTCTCAGTAGTGGTGATGAGAAGGTAGTCCGAGGTGCAGGAACCCCGATGAGGATCCTGTAGTGGTGTTGCAGTAATGACCTGCAGCGCAGGGTATACCGGAGTGGTTCCTACTGGGATGATGCAGTAGTGGCCCGAGGTACGGGGTACACCGAAGAGGATCCCACAATGAGGCTTGGTATAATTGAAGTCCGTAGTAGTAAGGAACTCACAGGTGGTGGTTCCAGGAGAGGTCCCGGAGAGCGGGACAGATAGAAGTCCAAGGCAAGAAGGCCCTCCAAAGAGCGAGTACCCAGAGCGTCTCATGTCAAGTGTAGAGTCTGGAACCGGAAGTCCAAGGATGGAGCGGAATTCAACAATGAGGGAACTCCTTGCTAACTCGTCAAACCGAAGGGCCAGCCAGCTTAAGTAGAACAGATGGATGACGTCATCCAGAGGGGACGCCCCTGATGTTCCTACCATGATGTGTACAAAGGTAGCCCGTACACATGCGACTAGGTAATTCCTGAAACAAGATGGTGGTCGGCAGCACCCACACCATCCCGGGAACGCCAGGCTGGTCAGCAGTGGTTGGCAGAAACTGCTATTCTTCCGAGAGATGACAAGGCAGCAAAGAAAGAGGTGAGCATTAGTGGTCGCAGCCATCTGCGACCGATGGGTATAAACTCTTTTCTTCATTTCCATCCTTTTGCCTTTAGGGATCCATAACATGTATCCCATGCAGTTTTGAATTATTTCACTGTTTTGGTTTTCACCACCTCCTCTGGAACGGCATTCCAGGCATCCACCACCCTCTCCATGAAGAAATATTTTCTGACATTGGTTATGAGATATCCTCCCTGGAGTTTCATTTCATGACCCCTAGTTCTACTGTTTTCTTTCCAACAGAAAAGGTTTGACATTTATACGTCATTGAAACCTTTCAGGTATCTGAAAGTCTGTATCATATCACCCCTGTGCCTCCTCTCTTCCAGGGTGTACGTATTCATATCCCTTAGTCTCTCCCCATAGGTTTTCTGATACTGACCCCACATCATTTTGGTAGCCCTTCTCTGGACTGCCTCCATCCTGTCTCTATCTCTTTTGAGATAAGGGCTCCAGAACTGAACACAGTACTCCAGGTGAGGCCTCACCAAGGACCAGTACAAGGGCATCACCACCTCCTTTTTCTTACTGGTTATTTCTCTCTCTATGCAGCTCAGCATTCTTCTGGCTTTAGCTATCACCTTGTCACATTGTTTCACCATCTTCAGATCATCAGATACTATCACACCTAGGTCCCTCTCCCAGTCTGTGCACATTAGTTTTTCACTGCCCATCACATAAAGCTCTTTTGCATTGTTGCACCCCAGATGCTTGACTCTGCACTTTTTGGCATTGAATCCCAGCTGCCAAATCTTCAACCACTCTTCAAGTTTTCTTAAATCACTTTTCATTCTATCTACTACTTTAGGTGTGTCCACACATCTGCAAATAGACAAACTTTATCTTCAATCCCTTCTGCCAGGTCACTCACAAAGATATTGAACAGAATCGGTCCTAAAACTGATCCCTGTGGCACTCCATTTATCACCGTTCTTTCTTCAGCGTAGGTTCCATTTACCATTACATGATGCCTCCTGTCAGTTAACCAGTTTGCAATCCACGCTACTATCTTGGCACCCACTCTCAAGTCTGCTTCTCATTTTGATCATGAGTCTTCTATGTGGGACCGTATCAAAAGCTTTACTAAAATCCAGGTAAGTCACTTCGAGCACTCTTCCCCGATCCAAATCTCTAGTCACCCAATCAAAAAAATCAATCAGATTTGTCTGACAGGACCTTCCCCTGGTGAATCCATGCTGCCTTGGGTCAAGCAACCCACCAGATTGTAGATAGTTCATTATCCTTTCCTTTAGTAGAGTCTCCATTAATTTTCCCACCACCGAGGTGAGGCTAACCAGCCTGTAGTTTCCAGCCTCCTCTCTGCTCCCATTCTTGTGAAGCAGGACCACCACTGCTCTTCTTCAATCTCATGGCACCACTCTCATTTCCAGGGATCTATTGAACAGGTCCTTCAGCAGACCTACTAGCACATCTCTGAGTTCCCTCAGTATCCTCGGATGTACCTCCTACAGCCCCAAGGCCTTGTCAACTTTCAGTTTTCCTAGCTCTTCCCATACATTCTCTTCTGTAAATGGAGTTTCGTGTACTCCACACTCATCCACAGTCTTGTTAACTAGTGATGGTCCTTCTCCAGGGTCTTCTTTAGTGACCACCAAAATGAAGTATTTGTTTAATATTTCAGCCATTTCTTCATCTCTCTCCACACAATGATCTTTGTCATTTTTCAATTTCACAATACTACTTCAAACCTTTCTCCTATCTCTGATATATCTGAAAAATGTTTTGTCACACGCTTTACCTCCTTGGCAATCCTTTCTGCTGCCTGACTTTTTGATTTCTTTCTTCGTCTCCCTCAGTTTCAGCAGATATTCTTCCCTGTGTCCTCTTTTTGGGAACCTTTATATTTCTTGACCCCTGCTCTTTTTGCTTTTATGTTATCAGTCACCTCCTTTGAGAACCAGATTGGTTTCTTATTTCTCTTATTTTTGTTTACTTTTCTAACATATAGATTTGTTGCCTTTGTAATTGCTCCTTTTAGTCTGACCCATATTTGTTCCACTTCTCTCATTTTCTCACAGTCTACTAGTTCTTCCTCCAGGTACGTTCCCATTTCTACAAAGTCTGTATTTTTAAAATTCAAAACTTGGGTCTTCGTGTGACTTCTCTGCATCCTGTTTGCAATATCGAACCATACCATTTGACGATCACTGGTGCTGAGGTGGGCACCTACTTGGACATTAGAGACATTATCCCCATTAGTGTGCACTAGGTCGAGTTTAGTTCCCTCCCTCGTGGGTTCCATAATATTTGTTTGAACTGAGTCCCTTGCAGGGCATCCACTATCTCTCTACTTCTGGTACATTCCACAGAAGGGATTCTCCAGTCTATGTCCAGCAGATTAAAATCTCCAACAATCAAGACTTCTCCCTTCTTTCCCACCTTTTGGATATCTTCGACCAGATCTCTGTCTAGTTCTTCTGTTTGAGTCGGAGACCTGTAAACCACTCCAGTAAAAATGGATGCACTATCATCTTTTATTAGGAAGGCCCATAATGCTTCTTCTCTATCCCACATTCCTTGCAGTTCAGTTGCTTGGATATTGTTTTTGACATAAAGAGTCACTCTTCCCCCTTTTCTGTCCTCTCTGACCTTCCTTAACAAGTTATAGCCTGGTATGGCTGTATCCCAATCAAGAGAATCCGTGAACCACGTCTCTGTAACAGCAACAATGTCCAATAGGGATGTGAATCGTTTTTTGACGATTTAAAATATCGTCCGATATATTTTAAATCGTCAAAAATCGTTAGGGCCACGATACAATACCAATTCCCCCGATTTATCGTCAAAAAATCGTAAATCAGGGGAAAGGGGAGGGCAGGAAAACCGGCACACTAAAACCCACCCCCGACCCTTTAAATTAAATCCCCCACCCTCCTGAACCCCCCCCAAATGCCTTAAATTACCTGGGGGTCCAGCGGCGGTCCGGAACGGCAGCGGTCCGGAACGGCCTCCTGCAATTGAATCGTGTTGTCTTCAGCCAGCGCCATTTTTCAAAATGGCGGCGCAAAATGGCGGCGGCCATAGACCAACACGATTCAACTGCAGGAGGTCGTTCCGGACCCCCGCTGGACTTTTGGCAAGTCTTGTGGGGGTCAGGAGGCCCCCCCAAGCTGGCCAAAAGTCCCTGGGGGTCCAGCGGGGATCTGGAAAACGATCTCCTGCCGCGAATCGTTTTCCGTACGGAAAATGGCGCCGGCAGGAGATCGACTGCAGGAGGTCGTTCAGCGGGGGTTCCGGACCGCCGCTGAATGACCTCCTGCAGTCGATCTCCTGCCGGCGCCATTTTCCGTACGGAAAACGATTTGCGGCAGGAGATCGTTTTCCGGACCCCCGCTGGACCCCCAGGGACTTTTGGCCAGCTTGGGGGGGCCTCCTGACCCCCACAAGACTTGCCAAAAGTCCAGCGGGGGTCCGGAACGACCTCCTGCCGTCGAATCGTGTTGGTCTATGGCCGCCGCCATTTTGCGCCGCCATTTTGCGCCGCCATTTTGAAAAATGGCGCCGGCTGAAGACAACACGATTCAATTGCAGGAGGACGTTCCGGACCGCTGCCGTTCCGGACCGCCGCTGGACCCCCAGGTAATTTAAGGCATTTGGGGGGGGTTCGGGTGGGTGGGGGATTTAATTTAAAGGGTCGGGGGTGGGTTTTAGGGGGTTTTAGTGTGCCGGCTCACGATTTTCACGATTTTCACGATACTTTAAATACCCAAACGGCAACAATACGATTCCCTCCCCCTCCCAGCCGAAATTGATCGTTAAGACGATCGAGGACACGATTCACATCTCTAATGTCCAATTCCCCCTTCACAATTAGGGCTTGCAGGTCTGGGATTTTATTGCCCAAATTATGAACATTTATAGTCATAGCTTTCCAATTTTTCTCCCTAGATTTGTTGCACTCCCTAGATACCTTTTCGCCTTTTTTGAGCCGATTTATTTTGTCATTTTCTCCTCCCACTTCCTGTATTGCTTGGGGGTGACATGTCAATTTCATCGGCCATCTTTTGCCACCCATTCATTAGTTTAAATGTCTGATAATATATGATCTGAATTTCTCACTTAGCAGGGCCAATGCTAGCATTTTTGCTGCCTTGTGCAAAAAATTGCTGTGCTGCTCCCCCCCTTCCCCCCTCCCCCCCGTTCCTTTTTTTTTAACACAAAATGTTTGTTGTTTTCCCCACTAACCAACACACAATACATCTGATGAGGTGGACTATCCTCGAAAGCTTGTGCTTTAATAAATTGCTTCTGTTATTCCAGCACATAATAGAAACTGTCACTCTAACGCTCTGTCCCCCTTTCCACTGCCAAAAAAGCCCTGCTCCCTCCAGCAATCAAAACTATGAAAATGAATACACTTCCCAAAACCTATTTTACCCCATCCAGAGGTCCAAAATTTCTAAATTCTGAAGGAATGATCCCCAGGTGCTCCTTCTCCACCTACCGGTACATACAATTGATGCCAGCTGGGCCCTGTAACTGGCACAAGTTTGTTGTATAGAAAAACATGACCCCAGCCTCCAATATATCCAAAACCTGTACTTTCTGTACATCAGGTTTTGAGTCAGGAATTGAAATTATTTATATGATCATAGCTTCTCATTTACTTTTCCATGAACAGGTAATACTTCCGAAAAGGCATTAGTCTTTGCAGTGTGTCTTATAATCTTTCCTAGATTTTGGAAGTCTGTTTGTACTTCATACCATTTCTGTTGAGGTCACTGATCCCCAGATGATATCAAAGTTCCTACTTTCTTCTTCAATGACTTGGACTATCTGGTTTGCATTTATTTATTTATTTATTTATTTTTATATATTCTGCTTTTTACACTTCTTTTAGCACTTCAAAGCAGATTACATTAAGGTACTGTAGGTATTTCCCTATCCTCAGAGGGTATTGCGCTCGGGGGTGGACCCTTGTCCTGAGGCAGTGGAGAACTGCCTCTAGGGGGCGGAGCACTGGAGGAGACAGAGGCTAGGTAGAGCTTCACCACAGGAAGCCCAAGGTCCCCCCGGGAGGAGCCCGTAGGGACCCAGGCCGCTTGGACTTAGGTGGGCCTCGCAGGGTCTCCTGGGAAGGTGAAAGCCTGGCGTGCCCAGGGGCAGAAGGGGAGCATGGCCAGGTTCGAAGCAGGAGGTCTGATGTAACAAGGAGGACCAGAAGAGCGTGGGTGATGACAAAGCGAGGAACAAAGCCAGAATCTAGGGACGTAGTCAGGAAGGCAGAGGTCAAAGTCCAGGGGTCAGTCCGAGGAGTAGTCAGCAAAGCAGAGGTCAGGTTCTGGAGGTCAGACGAGGTCACAGGCAGGCTGAGGTCAGAAGGCAGGCAGCAGACAGGCAGGTCAATGAACAGACTGGAGTCAGAGGCAGGCAGCAGACAGGTGAGTCGAGGGACGAACTGGAGTCAGGAGGCAGGCAGCAGACAGGCAGGCAGGTCAAGGAACAAGCCGAGGTCAGTACCAATAAGACAGTCCAGGGTACTACCTGGGTAGACGAACAGACGAACAAGAACAGGAGGAAGCTGGAGTACTAGGAAGCAGGAACAAGGCAGGAACAGAACTGGAACAGAAGGATCCTTGAACGAGACTTGGGACAAGTATTATTTAGTCTGGGTAAACAAATAAGCATGGGTATAGCTTGCCTATTGCGGCGGTTACTACCCCTAACTAATTAAGCTAGATATTTCACTTAGATGCAGTTCCAACACTGCTCTCTACATTAATGGTGGGGGTGGAAGGGAAATAGAACCAAAAGTTTACTAAGAGCCAAGAGTAACAGATAAGTATGAGAAAAAAAGAAGTGCGAAACTTGCTGGGCAGACTGGATGGGCCGTTTGGTCTTCTTCTGCCGTCATTTCTATGTTTCTATGTTTCTATAAGTCAGGAGCAAGCAACAATCGCAGTGACAATCTAGCACAAACGCCGACCCAATTGCCAAGGCAAGGAAGTTCAAGCAATGAATTCCTTATAACGAGGGATCAATCAGGGCACACCGTGGAGCTAGGACCCACCCTTGGCCCTACAAGAGACTGGGAAGTCCGCGCAAGTGCGCGTAGGGGCATGGCCAACACAGCCGAGGACACCGAGCTCTGGCGTGAGGCCTGGTGCGCAGTGGAAGGCCCGGCGACCGCTGCCATGGGACGCCGGGTCCTGGAAGCGCTAGCAGCAGCCGCTAGGGAGGCTGACCCAGGACCTGCCATGGAACCATGAAGGTGAACAGGAACGTGCACGGACAGGATGCGTAACAGAGGGCTTACAATCTAACCGGGTCATTTATCAAAGTGCTATATGAAGTTTTCGCATGCATTAAGGCGTTTTTGCATGCAAAAAACACCTTTAACACATGCGAAAATGCCATTAACGCCTTATTCTGCCAGAACCCACTGTTATACAATTGTTCCTGGGTTTTGAACCTTCGATTTCTAACATCTCTGTGGGAGTGAGGGTTGATGCACAGGATGCTGTAGTTAGGGAAGCTGGGTATTTGTTTGTCACATGTCTTGTTCTACCAGAGCCCACTATAAACCATTTTTTCCTGGGTTTCTGAAACTTCTGTTGGAGATGAGCGAGAGATACTGGATGGTTCAAGGCTAATTGAAACTTGGACAATTCCCCCATTAAATGAATCAGCTCCATTTGAATTGCAGGCAAAAGGGACAACCTTTGATTCTCCAAATGATAGTCCTTGGGATATAAGTACCACAGTTGTTGCATTGAATGAAAGACATTTTGTTAAATTATCACTAATTCTTTAAAGTCTTATAGATAAGATAAGGTAAACTATAGGCTATAGCAAAGGTTTTAATAGGTATTTGAAATAAAATTAAAAGAATTTGTGTTAGGCAGTCTTACTTGCAAACAATGTAAGATGGAGATGTTCATGTTATTTTGGGGGCTCTTGTTATATTGCATTCACTGTGAAATTAAACAAAAATGATTATTAAAAAAAGAAAAAAATGAAAAAGACATTTGTACATCATGTTCAGCTTTCTAAAAGCACTAGTTCACAATGCAATACACTAAATTAACAGAACAGAGAGAGGATAGATTAATGAAAGAAAAATGCAGTGTATTCACACTTAAAAAGTAGATTCATTTCATCCCACTGTAGAGACGTTCACAGCCCACACACTTGACACTTGGCAAATGGCATTTCATCTTGGTGGGTAAGCAGCAGGTCCTGCACACATGTAAACTCTTAACATGCACTCGGCCTCCTTTTATGGAACTGTAAGGCTATCTCCTTCTGCCCACATCACTTTCCACAATTACTTGCACATTTTTCTTAATCGTGCCTAAATCTCTGCACAGATGAGCTGTTTATGAAAGAACCATTTTCTTTTCTTTCTGAAGAATAACATATATGGGCCTCAAAACTGTTTTTTCACAAAGCCAAATGGTTTGCTTTTTATAGAACAGGGGAAAGGTATTTGTTGTTTATTTTAGTTTTGGGGGTGGAGTTAGCATCAAGCTCTCCTTTGCAAACAGGACAAGCAGAAAGCTCCATTGCTCTTAGTCATAAATGACCTGATATACTATGCATGCATCCACCATGCATGCTAAACAGGAGGAGCATTTAGTCCATCTGGCCTAAAGGAGCTTCATTCTGTGCAAAACAAGCCAGTTCATCTTTTCCTTATCACTAGGGCAAACTTCAAAGTCTTTTACCCATGTACATCGGCTGTGTGAGCATTGCCCTCCCTCATCGAGAATATAAGTTCTAAAACATGGTTTGAGCTGCATTGAGAGGAGGCATTCCCAGGGGGCGTGCTTAGGTCGGGGGCAGAAAAATAATATGTCTAGATTGCATTTTCAAATACGGGTGTATTCTTTACCATTCAAAAAGTACCCATACAAGAAGCAGTTGTAAATATCCACCAGTACTTTCATGTCTATGTACATGTATACTTTCACGTTGAAAAAACTTGCAGCTAAGCCCACAGGCATAAAGTACTCATGAATATTGTCTCAGTACAGAAATTCTGAAAATTGCCCCTACATAAAGAGTTTAATACGTCTATGTTTCTCTCTAATGCATGCATTTTGAAATGAACAAAAGGTCTTCACGACTGCAGGGCCCTAGGGTAATGTCTGAACATAAGAACATAAGAAATTGCCATGCTGGGTCAGACCAAGGGTCCATCAAGCCCAGCATCCTGTTTCCAACAGAGGCCAAAACCAGGCCACAAGAACCTGGCAATTACCTAAACACCAAGAAGATCCCATGCTACTGATGCAATTAATAGCAGTGGCTATTCCCTAAGGGGCGGATTTTCAGAGCCCTGCTCGCGTAAATCCGCCCAAAACCGGGCGGATTTACGCGAGCAGGGCCCTGCGCGCCGGGAAGCCTATTTTACATAGGCCTACCGGCGCGTGCAGAGCCCCGGGACTCGCGTAAGTCCCGGGGTTTTCGGAGGGGGGCGTGTCGGGGGCGTGTCGGGGGCGGGCCCAGTCGTCGCGGCGTTTTGGGGGCGTGTCGGCAGCGTTTTGGGGGCGGGTATGGGGGCGTGGCTACGGCCCGGGGCGGTCCGGGGGCGTGGCCGCGCCCTCCGTACCCGCCCCCAGGTCGCGGCCCGGCGCGCAGGAGGCCCGCTGGCGCGCGGGGATTTACGTCTCCCTCCGGGAGGCGTAAATCCCCCGACAAAGGTAAGGGGGGGGTTTAGACAGGGCCGGGCGGGTGGGTTAGGTAGGGGAAGGGAGGGGAAGGTGAGGGGAGGGCAAAGGAAAGTTCCCTCCGAGGCCGCTCCGATTTCGGAGCGGCCTTGGAGGGAACGGGGTAGGCAGCGCGGCTCGGCGCGCGCCGGCTATACAAAATCAATAGCCGCGCGCGCGCCGATCCAGGGATTTTAGTGGATACGCGCGGCTCCGCGCATATCTACTAAAATCAGGCGTACTTTTGCTTGAGTCTGATGCGCAAGCAAAAGTAGGCCTATTCGCGCTTTTTGAAAATCTACCCCTAAGTAAACTTGATTAATAGCAGTTAATTGACTTCTCCAAGAACCCATCCAAACCTTTTTTGAACCCAGCTACACTAACTGCACTAACCATATCCTCTGGCAACAAATTCCAGAGCTTAATTATGCGTTGAGTAAAATAGAATTTTCTCCAATTAGTCTTAAATGTGCTTCTTGCTAACTTCATGGAATGCCCCCTAGACCTTCTATTATCCGAAAGGGTAAATAACCGATTCACATCTACTCGTTCAAGACCTCTCATGATCTTAAAGACCTCTATCATATCCCCCCTCAGCCGTCTCTTCTCCAAGCTGAACAGCCCTAACCTCTTCAGACTTTCCTCATATGGGAGCTGTCCATGCCCTTTATCATTTTGGTTGCCCTTCTCTGTACCTTCTCCATCGCAACTATATCTTTTTTGAGATGCGGCGACCAGAATTGTACACAGTATTCAAGGTGCAGTTTTACCATGGGGCGATACAGCGGCATTATGACATTTTCTGTTTTATTAAACATACACTTTTATACGGTGAAAGCACTGAAAGAACAGAACTTATTAAACTACTTCAACAGGTATTTTTACTGAAATTTTCATTTTTGGAATGTTTTTTATGTAAGGCTAGTCTGTTATTCTTGGGTAAATCAGCAAACAAGCTCCCCTATTTAGTTCATACCCAGCACCCTTCCTTCCCATGCCTAAGCACAAAACCTTATAATAATCTAAGAGCCACCAATACTAGTGTAGCCTCCTCTTGGTTTAACAGTCCCTAATGCAAAGGTTACAGCAAGTCCCAGGGCCAATTTTACCATCCCGGCCCTCTAAACTTCCTCTCACACATCAGATTTCTGACCCTGGATGCAAGGCTACACCAGCGGGGATAAGGACCAAGCCTCTAAGGCAGTAGATAGTAGGGATAGTCTTTTCCACGTAGTCTCTTAAGTTCACCACTCCTTGCTTTCACAGGTCCAGTTGGTACTCACTTAGGTCCATCTTCTTCAAATCATTTTCAAGTAGGAGGTAACAAAACCACACAGTTGACTGGGAGTGGTCTTCAAGCAAAAAAGATTTACCACAACTTAAAAAATAAGATCCAAGCAAGAATAGCAAAAATCATCTTCATAAACAAAAGAATATCTGCCAGCATTTCAGTCTCTTTATCCATCTCCAAACTTGAATCAGTGTCCTCTCCCATTGATGGGAAAAAGAAGAAATAATGCTTCAATAAATGGAGTAGGAACCTGAAGGCCAAAATAATTCCTCCCCTAAAAAAAAATAAGAAAAATCCACAAACAATTCTCTTCAGCCCAATAAATCTTTTTCTGAGCACTGCAAGCCCACTTGACTGATAGACCGACTTGCAGTCTCAATCCTGCTCCTTCCAGGAAGGGGGACCTCCCTTCCAGCACTGGCAAAGTCACAAAAGTAACAGGCCCAACACTCTGTAAGTGAAAAAAAACTCTCTTCTCTGCTTCTCTCCAACAGGAAAAACCTCTTTTGGTCCATGAAGGCACAAAAATAGGATTTCGCCCTGTTAAGCTAACTTTGTAGGACATGGGGCCCATTGGGATCACCAGAAAACAGCTCCAATCCTCCCGAAACAAAACTACAGCCAAACAGGCCTTGAGCATGCTTAACCTGGAATATATATGGGAAGTACAGCCAATCACTGTACAAAGGCAAGGAAAACTTTACAGATGGTCTAAAAAGGGCAGACCCTCTCCTAAAAGGGGCAACTTTTAGTAAGAGAACATAGTGCTCCTTACACTAGCATGGCTGTTGCCTGAATATCCAGCCTCCTAGATTCCTACAGCCTTTCCAAAAGGTTCCTTGAAAACATCAACCTGCTGCACTGATCCAGTCAGCCTCTGGGGAGCTGTAGCTTTATTTACATAATTATATATTTAACAATCATCAATAATCATCATATCACACATCAGATTTCTATATATAGTGGTTGGGACTCCGTTATTATGTCGGTGTTGATTCTATGGTCTAGTTTCAGGTGATCACCAAGAGGTCCATATTCAAAACCATTTAGCCAGCTAACTCAGAAGTTGGCTAGCTAAATTAATATTTGGGCACATATCTGGCTAAATTCTAGCTGGCTAACAAATAGGCAGCTAGATTTTAGACAGATGTTAGGGGCATTCTAGGGGTATAATCAAAGTTACCATATGACTTAGCTTTCTAAGTCTGGTTGGCCCAAAAAGCTGTCCTAAAATTAGCCAGCTATAATTAGCTAGCTTACTTTAAGATAGCTAGCTATATTCAGTAGTACTGCACTATTAAATATACCTCCAAAGTTAGTCAGATAAGTTCATCCGGCTACCTTTGTTATCCGGATGTGTCTGAATATGGACCTCCATTAGTTTTAAACACTGACAAGTTGCAGTGAATCGGCCAGCCAGACACAGCTAGTGCCCTAAATTTTAGCCAGGTAAACAAATTGAACTAATACCCTTTTTCTTTTCTTCCTTACTCTCAAGTAGTAGTGTCCTGGTACCAACCAAGTTATTCCAATGGCCTGCAATGTTGCCAATATATGCTTCTTCTATTTCTTCATTTTTTATGCAGCTATAGATCCTCTGTGCTTAATCAAGGCCTTTTTAAAGTCAATTACTGCTTTAGCCTTCACCACCTGCTCAGGAATGGCAGTCCACACATCCAACACACTTTCCATGACACAATATTCCCTGCCATTGCTCCTGAGTCTATCACCCTGTAGTTTCATGTCAAGACCCCCATGTTCTAGAATATTCCATTGAAAAAAAGTTTTTCTTAGGCATTATTAATATCTTTCAGGTATATGAATGTCTCTATCATCTAATAATCATTAATTTTAATGTATCTTTAATCTTTCTTTCACAATTCAATGTGAGGGACAACATAAAATATAATATAAAGTACAGTATAAGTCAAATAAAAAGGATTAAACATAATTAAAGAGTAATATAAAACCATTCATAATTGAAGAATTTGAAAAGGAGAGATAAAAATTCATATCTACTCTGTTTTTCTTCCCCTTTAGGGTATATATATATTCAGATAATTCAGCCTTATCTCATAGAGTTTTCAGTGATCACCATGCACCATTTTAGTAGCTCTACTTTGCACCAACTCCACTCTACATTTTTCTAGAGGTATGGTCTCTAGGACTGGACACAATATTTTGGATGAGATCTCTCATCTTATGCAATCACTTCCTTTTTTTCTACTAATTATGCCACTTGCTATGCATTCTAGCGTTCTCCCGGCTCTGGCCACCACTTTCTCGCATGTTTTTCAATACCTTGAAAGAATCAGATATAATCACCCCAAGACTTCTTTCCTGCTTGGTGGGCATCACTGTTTAACCTCCCACCCCTTAATTGTACTCTGCTCCCTTGGATTCTGCAACTTCAAATACAGAACTCTATGGGGCAGATTTTAGAAAAGTACGCGTGAGTGTACTTTTGTTTGCACGCCCGGTGCAAACAAGGGTACGCTGGATTTTAATAGATACGCACGTGGCTGCGCGTATCTTTTAAAATCTGGGGTTGGCGCGCGCAAGGCTGCACAAAATCGGCAGCCTGCGCGCGCCAAGCCGCGCATCCTGCCTCTATTCCCTCCGAGGCCGCTCCGAAATCAGAGCGGCCTTGGAGGGAACTTTCCTTCCGCCTCCCCCCACCTTCCCCTCCCTTCCCCTACCTAACCCACACCCCGGCCCTAACTAATTCCCCCCCACCTTTATTCCAAAATTTACACCTGCCTCAGGCAGGCGTAACTTGCGGGCGCCGGGCCGGCTGCCGGCGCGCCGGGTTCCGGTCTGGGGCTGGTCCGGAGGCCGCGGCCACGCCCCTGGGCCGGAACCACGCCCTAGGCCCCGCCCTGGGGCCCTGGAATGCCCCCGATGATGCGCCGGCCACAACATGCCCCCCCAACACGCCCCCAACATGCCCCCCAGGAAAGCCCCAGGACGTACGTGCGTTCCGGGGCTTTGTGCATGCCGGCAGCCTATGCAACAAAGGCTCGGCGCGCGCAGGGGGAGCTTGGGGCAGGTTTTCAGGGGGTACATGCGTATCTTACGCGCATACCCCTTTGAAAATCTGCCCCTACATTTTAGTATTAAAACTTTGCTGTCAAGTAGCCAATCTCTCCTCAAGCTTTTTTTAGATCACTTCTCATTCCATCTATTCCTCCGGTGTGTCCACTCTCTGCAGATCTTCTTGTCATCTATATAAAAGATTGACATTTCCTCCTAACCCTTACTCCATACTACTCACAAAATATTGACAGGACCAGTCCAGGACCGATCCTGGAGGCACTCTACTTATCACTTTACTTTCTTCAGAGTGAACTGCAGTTACCGCCGTGCTGTGTTATCTATCCCTCAACCAGATTTTAATCCAGTCTAGCACCTTATATCCCAGTTTTAGACTACTCAGTTTATTTCTGACTCTCCTATGCAGGATCATATCAAAAGCTTTGCTGAAATTCAAGTATACCACCCCTGATCTAATCCTCCAGTCATCTAATTGAAAAAATTAATCAGATTTCATGATTTTACCATCTGCAGAATTCAAGATGCTTTATTATCCTTTTACTTTGGAAGAATCTCTATGAATTTTCTCACTATCAAAGTCAGACTAAGCAGCCTGTAATTTCCAACCTCCTTCCTATTGCCACTTTTATAAAAAGGGACAGCATCCACTTTTCTGTAATCCCACTACTCCTGTCCCCAAGGTCCCACTAAATAGGCCCTTCAGCAGACTTCCTGGTACCTCCCTTTACCTTTATAGCTATCTTTCCTTTCACTCACATCTTTGCCATCCTGAAAACTTCCCCTGCCTCTTTCAGCTTTATTGGATATCCTTCCCTGTATTCCTCTTTCAGTGATTCCCTGCGTAAAAGACCTTTGTCTTACTAAAAAGATAAATGCATTCTTTAAAACAAAGAATACACTCTTCCTGTACACTTCTTTAAGTGTTGAATATTTAGGAGGTTTCTGACAAAAAAAGGGAAAATCAATCCAAAGTGATGTGTTTTATTTGTGATATCAATTCAACTTAAAAAAAAGAGTATTCCTCCACTGTGGACCCTGGAGATTATTTACTCCCACCCACCAACAAGGAAAGATCTTACAATAGAAAGTGAGCTAGGGCTACATTTGTATTTTTGATGGGGGGTTTTGCTCTTACTTTTCAGATACTTCTCTTGAAAATCATATTCATTTTTTAGTCATATTTTTATTTACTTTCTTAACATAAAGATTTGATGTTCTTTCCATAGTTCCTTTTAGTGTAGCCCACTGTTATTCTGCTACCTATATCTTCTTAACAATCCAACCATACCAGTTGGTATTTTTGAAATCCAGGACTTTGGTTTTTTATTAATTAAAGCTTAGCATACATACTAAGGCCATTAGTGTGTATTTAAAAAGTGCTATGTAATAATGCTGGGCCCTAGGTCACATAGGAGGCCTGGTCCAAGTGGGAGAGACTAATGAGGGTCCCACAGTGGTCCAAGCAGGAGAGGAGTTTGGTACCACCTGGACTTTCTGGCTGGCACATAATGAGTTCCCCCGACTTTCAGACTGGGAGATTCTCCCCAAGAATCCAAGCAAAGAAGCAGTGCAATGTCCTTCTGGAATTTCATGCTGGGGAGGAGAGGTCGCAGAGACATTGACATCACTTCCACTCCACAGACCTCACTTCTGGACAGAAATGACATACTTCCATCACCACAGGCCAGGAGCTAACTCAAAAACCTCTTGTGGGCCAGATGTAGCCTGCAGACTGTAGTTTTGCCACCTCTACAGTAATAGCTTAGAGTGCATGCTAAACCAGCCCCCTGACATGTTATGCACTAAACTTCCAGTAAATCAGCAGAGAAGAAACAGGTTACAGGCCAAATATCCAGATCCGAAAAGAGAGCTGTCAGAAGGAGGAGCGCACCAGTAGTGACATCTAGTTTGACTGATGGGGAGAAGATAGATGCCTGTAACAAGAAGATAACAGCTGAAAGATCTGACTAGAAATATAGTATCACGCCGGGACATCAGCACAGGCTTGGGGCTAAGCAGAAAAAATTCTTGTGATTTAAGCAGTTCTTCCATCTAATTTATGACTTTTGGCTGTAGTTATACAACAATTAGGATAGAAGTGACTAACCAACTCAAAGCAACCATTGTTCCAGGTTAATGAACCAGGTCAAAAATGGGACCTTGGTATAATGGGCAGTGATTTGGAATTTGGCAAGCTCCTTTTCTGGTTTGTTTTGAAATTTGGCAAACCAAGTCATGTTGGCTCAGATTAAATCTCAGCCATGTCAGGATAGAATCATCTATGGCTCAGGAAATTCTAACCACATTGAATCCTGCTCACCAATTTGGAGGTAGCATATATTAAATCTTGCCCACTATGACCATAAACATGTTTTCTTAGCTCATGGTGTCCCAAATGTTTTAAGAAGCTATCCTCTAAACAGGACACTGGGACATAATGGTTTAAAAAATGGAGTTGGGACAAACAAAATGACCAGAATTGTTCCACTGAACAGCAGACAACTAGAGCACTTGTAAATTCATCATTCAATTCCTTTCACGTCTTCTCCAAGAAAGCTGTCCTTTTCCATCACAAGAGACAAGAATAAATATCTATTGCTCTGTTTCTTAGAGCAGAATGTCAGTAAGCATATTGGTCCTGGAGAAAGTTAGACTCTTTCCAGTTGTGAAGACCGTTTATTGGACCAAGTTAAGAATTATCAAAAATAGTTGTATATTGTGGATAGGATAGGTTGAAAAAAATTTAAGTTTTACTTGCTTGGTGTAGCACCCATGCCCCTGGAAGTGTCCGCTGACCAGGCTGAAGAAGCAGGCAAGCAAACTAAATAAATAAAAGGAATAAAATAAAAGTAAAAAGAGAAAATACGCAAAATAAATTAAAAGAAAAAGGGGTGCAGGAAGTTGCAAGGGGTCTTCAGCAAGCCCCGGTGCATGGAACAGGACCCTCAGTCCTTCAGCTGCCCCAGTAATGCAACGGGACACAGGGATGAGCAGGGATAGCAGCAAAGGATTATGGGATAGCCCCTGCTGATGTGGCTGTATGAGAGACTGTGCTTGGACTAAAGATAAGGCCCAGGAGATAAGCCCATGTACCCCCTGGGAAAAACAATTCAGATTTATCACTTGGGCAATAGTGAGTGATGCAGTTCCCTGTACTAGCTTCCGTTGCCTGAGCAAGAGTGTTTTTTAAAACTTTAAGGTGGCCGGGGAGAGCCCAAATGCTGAGACTCCAATCTAGGCCCAAAAGCACAAGGGGTAGCCTTGTGGCCTTTGGTGGTGATTTGCCCACCATAAGGACACTAAACGTAAGGTGATCAGTCCCTGGAGACCTGGTTTGGGACAGTGCAGCAAATCTAAAAAAATGTTAAAAATGTAATCGGAGTGGCTGACACCTCTGCCATGTCACCAGAAAGGCTGAGAGTGGCAACACCAGGGAAGCTTTGAAGGTTTTAAAAGCAGCACTACCTGAGTGACATCACAGGAGTAGGAATCTGCTCCCTGAAGAGAAAGGGTCTGCACATAGGGACTTTAGGAGAGAGCAGGAGAATTTTGGAGAAGGCAAGAGTGCTGATAACCAGCTCTGTCTTCCTCCAATGAACTGTGGTAAAGCCAGTCTCCACCAGAGGGGAGGAAATTAGCCTCAGGAACCAATAACACTGCTGTTACTGTGTCCCTGAGAAGATCTGGAAGCAGAAGGAAGAGAGAAAAAAAAGAAGTTTGATTCCAGATTCCAGAGTGACTCCTGTGTGCTGGAAGGTAAAGACAAAAGGGACAGGGTACTTAATGGTAATAAAGCTGAACAGAAATGCAGTCCATAGAATTGTTCTAGGTAGAGTAAGTGTGAAGATTTAAAAATTGAACATGTGAATGCTGTTCCCTGAAATTAAAGGCAGGACATTTTTTATTATCTTTTGTTTTCCAAAGTTGGATTTACCCACTTCTACCAAGCCACTGGACACTGGCACTAGAAAGACGTTTAGTTGCAGAAGGTACTCAGTGTCAGGGAGGCAGTCTTTATTACTGATTTCTTATAGACAGGTAGTAGGTACCCCTGGAGACAGACACCAACAGGAGAAGGCCCAATGTGAGTGACTAAAGAGCCCATCGCTGGAGGAGACATGACTGTGCCTGAGACCATCGCACAGTGACAGACAGAGCTTGAGCCAAGCCACAAGGACCACAAATAAGTGTGTGACATTCATCTGAGGAATACAACCTAGGTCTGGCCAGACTAGTAAAAATTACTGAGCTCAGTAGGAAAGTAGGAAAGTGCCAGAAAACACAGAGAAAAAGACAAACACATTCAGCCAAGCAAGACAAAGATACCATAAAAAGAACTCTCTTTGTTTCAGCAGAGCCTGGAAGAGAAAATATAATCCACAAAGACTCAATTATTCAAAATACAAATTTGAAGTTTGAATACAAGTTTGGGACACAGCTAGAACAAACTAAAGCCTGGATTTATCAAAATGCAATAAGTATTACATGTGAGAGCAAAAGGGGTGTGTTTTATGCTAATAGACAGTTTATTGCAATTATACCTATGCAAAGAGCTAAATTAGCACAAATTGTGATAACCTTTTGATAAGTGCCAGGCCTGTTGTATTTCCTGCATGCAACCACTGGGGGACCATTTTTGAGAGAGAGAGAGAGAGAGAGAGAACCTAGCCATGATGCCCTCTCCCTAGATAGGTATTTATATCCCTATGGGAGGCCCACTTAGTAACTCGAGGTGAGGTTTAGGTATTAGTGTAGGGGGTTAGGGGCCACTTTGACATTCAATCTCTTGTGAAGATTTAATGACCTTCGGAGTGAGGAAACTCACTCAAAGATGAGATTTATGCAGTGTTCTCTCAACCTAGCTTGATGGACTCTCTACCTGGGTAACATCAAGCTAGGTTGAGAGAACACTGCACAAATTTCATCTTTGAGTGAGTTTCCTCACTCCAAAGGTCAACCACTCTGTGAAAGTTGACTTTATCAAGTCGACTTTTTGGCTTTTTACTATTCCAGGTAAATGAACATACGGTATATGTACATTTTCATACCTAATCCAACACCTTCCCCCTTTTTAATCATACACTTCCCCCACCCTTGCTCTTTCTACTGCACGCCATGTCTCTCGCAGGCATGCTTGTCACAGTTTTGATTACTGTCACTTCTACTAGCAGGTTATTCCAGGCATCTACCATTAAAGAAGTGTTTCCTCACATTTCTTCTGAACTTTCCTTCTTCTAACTTCATATATTTCTCTGAAATATTACAAATGTATTGGTTCAAGTCATTTTACTCTGTAAAACCTTTTCAGAGTACATTCAAATGTGCTTCAGGATATTTAAAGGAGAATTTTTAAACCCCACATTGGGATTGCAGTGTCAAAAATATATTGTCTTAGTGGACCTGCCTGCTCATTTTCAAAGGAAAACTCCAAATAGGGTTTCCTTTTGAAAATATGTCAGCAGAGGGAACAGGACCTGAATTTTGTTGCATACATTTGCTTTGAAACTTGTATAAATACACCTGCCAAAAGCAAGCACAGGGCTTTTAAAATGAAAGCCCCAAGAGTACCCTTCCTTCCCTAACCTCACCACACCCCCTTCCCTGCCCCTTTTCTGCTGCAGGTAAAATTACCAGCAATGTAAACAACATGGATACTTTTAGATATATTAAGAGTATCATTTTCAGTGGAGCTTTTTCCATGGGTAAACAGCAGTTTACTGTCAGCAAAGCTTTGAAAATTGCCCTCTAAATGACTGAGCAGACTAAAATTATAGAGCAGAGTAAAGTGGCACAAAATAGGACAGAGTTCTTTATGTATCAGAAAATGGACATAAAATGGTGTAATGAACTTAGCATGTGTTTGTGCACTCTTTGTACCAATCTTCTAGAACAAAAATGATTAAGCTTATGAATATACTGAACCAAGAAATGTAGCAACTTGGAGAGTGCCTGAGTAGTATAATATGAAACCACCACTCATTCTCAACAAAAATTTAATGCTATAAATATTTATTTTAGGAATAAGAATAAATACGACAATAACATTTGACAGATAGTATATATTAGCCAGGTTATTTTTGAGATTCTTAACAATCTAGTAGATAATAGAGCCTGGGTGAGTGATCTACAATTAAGGAAGTTGGTGCCAAAACCTTTTGGGGCATGCTAAAATGTTTTTGTGCATGCTACTTTAAAAGAGCATGCCCTAAAACTGAAACAAAATGAAAAACCAGTCCCAAGGAAACAAAGCAAACTTCTCTCCACCAACAACATGAAACAAGATGGAAAAAGAATCGGGCACATCCCAGGCAGGATTGTTCTTTCACACCATTTTGTATGAGTGCTGATGATGCTATAGTTTCCAGCTCTTTGAAAAAGCTGTTTGCAGACCCCCTCAAGACAGCCTAGGTGGTGGAACTGATCATCTTTTGAGCCACATATGCAGCATCTCTAAAGATTTTCAAGTAGCATATTTAGAAGCAAGCTATCCACATAATACAATCAAGATACCCCCATTTCCATTTTTGGCTGGGCACCTACATTTCCAGAATTTGGATCAGTCATAGTATTGTGTAGTACTCAGTAGGAATTCCCAAGGTTTACAGCGGATTCCACAGATTTGTAAGTATCTGACAGGGCTGCCATGAGGGCTTCTGCTATGGTCCCTGAAGCAGGAATGAGACTGCAGCCCATTTCAGATAAGCCACGTTTATATGTCCCTACTGACGAGCTGGTTTTGAACCAGGCTCTGTAATGTTGTGATTATTCTCTTGAACCACCCGTTTCCACAGGAAGATGCCTTATACTTCCTTTCCAAACGTCAAAGGATTTGGTCAATTCAATTAGAAATGTAAAAAATCATGGTAGACCCAGCTAGTTTGTCCTTTCCTAGTACAATACTATAAAGTTTACCTCATCTTAGCTTTTATTCTCAAAAACTCCTATCCAAGGATCCTCTGTGCCTATCCCATTTATTTCTTCAACTCTGCTACTATTTTGGCCTTCACCACTTCCATTGGGAGGCAGAAACAATCAACCGCCTGCAGCCCAGGTAAGAAAGAGGGAAGAGAGAAAAAAGGCAAGAGCCTTTTAAAAAACAACGGAGAGACAGTGGGAGGCCCGTGAACGGGAGCCCCGCACTCAACCCAACGTCACCAGCGCCGGAGTACAAAACGAGCGACATCAACATGTGAAAAAGAAAAGAAACCCACCCACCATCAACCGCTGCAGCCCCAGTAAGAAAGGGGGAAGAGAGAAAAAACAGGAGCCTTTTAAAAAAACAACAGAGAGACAGTGGGAGGCCCATGATTGGGAGCCCCGCCCCCCAACCCAATGTCACCAGCACTGGAGCGCAAAATGAGCAACACCTACAGGCGAAAAAGAAAAGAAAGGGGGAAGAGAGAAAAAAGGCAGGAGCCATTTAAAAAAACAACAGAGAGACAACGGGAGGCCCATGAACGGGAGCCCCGACCCCCAACCCAACGTCACCAGCGACAGAGCGCAAAACGAGCGACAACAAAAGGCGAAAAAGAAAAGAAACCCACCCACTATCAACCGCCTGCAGCCCCGGTAAGAAAGGAGGAAGAGAGAAAAAAGGCAGGAGCCTTTAAAAAAAACTACAGAGAGACAGCGGGAGGCCTGTGATCGGGAGCCCCGACTCCCAACCCAACGTCACCAGCACCGGGCCGCAAAACAAGCGACACCAACAGGCGTCGCACGCCAAAGGGGCGCGACAAAGGGGCAAGCCCCTTTGTGCACCCCTTAGTGCAAACCGCAGTGCTTGCAGTACTCAATCTCTTGATATCTCTTGATGACTCCTGAACGAACAAAGAATGGCAAACCATCAACCCCCCAAAGACCATAAGATCAACAAAAACAATCCAAACACTTATTTATTTATTTATTTAATTATTTTTAACTTTTATATACTGACATTCTTGCATTAAATGCAAATCATGCTGGTTTACAGTGAAACAGAAAAAGCAGGAAAAAATTCCTTAGTCGAATACAATGAAACAGCTTAGTTAACAAAGGAAACATAAAAATAAATTTTTACATATACACAAAGGTTTGCACGCTGTTGAGGCTGTCTTAACTGTCCGATGTTAGTGACGTCATGGGGGGGCGGGTCTAATGATCACAGCACTTACATCGCTGCTTCTTTCCAGTTCCAGGTGAAGATCAAGCTGTTTCCTTCACTTCCCCTCCCATGACTGTGGGGTGAGAAGCGCTGCAGGGTGCCCCTTGATGTTATCTGGCTTCCCACAAGCGACGCCTGGTGTTGAGGCTGTCTTAACTGTCCGATGTTACAACAATTGGAAAGACAGAGAAACGAAAACAAAAATAAAACTCAAACATCAACTCTCAACCATTACACACAATAACAACAAATCTCTCATCAGCTACTTAACACTTTCCTTCCTACTCTTTAATGCTCAATCTATAATTAAAAAAATACCAATCGTCAACGACCTTTTCCATGATGAAAAACCAGATTTCATAGCCATCACAGAAACATGGGCAAAAAACACTGATACAGTACTAATTAACCAAATCAATAACTCTACCTACAGAACTTTTTCAATTCCCAGACCTAAAAAGAAAGGTGGAGGCCTTATGCTAATCATCAAAAAAAACTTACAGATGAAATTAATCCCAACAAGCAATTGCTCTCCACTGGAAATTGCACTATTTAATTCTCCACATCTACAAATGTGTCTGGTATACTGCCCCCCTAATACTCTAGATAAAAACTGCTCATCACTTATTGAATTTTTCCTGACCAAAATATCAATCAACAAACCCATAATTATTCTTGGTGACTCCAACCTACACATAGACACTTCCCCCCACTCCCCTGCCTGTACCTCAATCATTGACGCATTATCATCACTGGGTCTCAGTCAAATTATCAATGGCCCAACACACAAAGCAGGGCATATACTAGATCTAGTCTTCATCAACACTAACATTTGATCAAACCACCAAACTAATAAAACAAAAATACCATGGTCAGACCACTCTATCATCCACGCAAACTTATATTCAAATTGTAAACTAACAACAAGAAAAAGCACAACTAAATCCTTCTCATACCATCTACCTTTTTGCATTGAAACTCTTCAAGCAAATCTACAAACTGAACTAACATAGACCTGTCAAACACTAAAAATGCAACATCATCCTGGATTACCATAACTAGAACTGTAGCAGACAAGATAAATCCCATGATAAAGAAAACTATAAAAGAAACAAAAAATCAGAACCTTTGGTACAATAAAAATATCAGAGCAGCCAAACGGAAACTCAGAAAAAAAGAGAAATCATGAAGAAACAACAAAACAACCACACTACTAAACGCATACAGAAATCAACTAGCTGAATACAAAAAACTCATCCATAAAACAAAAAAAGACTTCTACACTAACAAAATAAACAAATACCAACAAAACCCTAAGATGCTTTTCAACATAGTAAAAAGCCTAATCAAATCATCTTACGATGATCAGCCACAATCAACATCAAAGATCTCTAGTAACGACTTTGCAGATTTCTTTAATGAAAAAATCAAAACCCTCATAAAGAACAAGCTAAAAATTGACTCACAAGACCAGAAAATACCAAACATTCAAACAAAAAGCTGGCCCAACTTTGAGACAGCATCTTCTTTAGAAGTTCAAATGATCATTAAAAAAATGAACCCAGCCAAACACCCTATTGACGCCATTCCCATTACAACGATAAAAAATCTCGAACCACCAATAAATAAGATGATAACTGAAATCGTAAACCTCTCCCTAACGGAAGGAATCTACTCAGAATGCCTAAAATCAGCAATCATCAAACCCATTCTGAGAAAGAATAATCTTGATCCTGAAAACCCAATGAACTACCGACCCATATCAAACCTCCCATTCATTGCCAAAATCATTGAAAAAGTTGTCCACACACGACTCACTGACCACCTAAAAGAAAACAACTTCCTGCTACCCACTCAATTTGGCTTCAGAAAACAACTGAACACTGAAACGCTTCTACTAGCTATGAACGACTTCGTACTCAAAGGTTTTGAAAAAGGCCACAGCTACCTTCTAATCCTACTCGACCTTTCTGCAGCCTTTGATACAGTAAACCACTTCATCAGATTGACCGTATATATGAAATTGGAGCTAAAGAAACAACCCTACAATGGTTCTCCTCTTACCTATCACAAAGATCCTACCAAGTGCTACTCAATGATTCCCTCTCAAAGAAAATCAATCTAAATACCGGAGTTCCCCAGGGATCCGCTCTATCAGCGACGCTCTTTAAAATCTATCTGCTTCCATTATGCCACTTCCTATCAAATCTCAATCTGACACATGTCATCTATGCTGATGATATTCAAATACTAATCCCAATAGAAAAATCACTAGAAGAAACATACAAATTAAAAACAACTTACCTAAACAATATTAAGGAAATACTAACCAACAAAACTCATCCTCAACTTCGACAAGACTGAAATGATTTTATTAGACAGAAAGAACTACTCTCCTCAAATACCATCACTCAACCTAATGAACCAAAATATGTTATATCTCCAATCAATCATGCCCGCAACCTCAGAGTAATAATTGACAGAGAACTTTCTTTTAAAAACCATATCACAACAAAAATCAAAGACGGATATCATAAACTACTTACTCTCCGTCATTTAAAACTTTTTCTTTCCAATAACGACTTCAGATCAGTCCTTCAATTACTAATTTTCTCCAACATAGATTACTGTAACTCACTCCTTTTCAACTTACCTCTAAACATTATTCGCCCACTACAGATCCTACAGAACGCAGCTGCAAGAATCCTCATTGGATCCAAAAGCACGACCACATCACTCCAATACTTATTTCACTACACTGGCTACCAATAAGATTCAGGATTGAATACAAAGTACTATCCATCCTTCATAAAATTACATATGAAAAACAAGAAAATTGGCTAAGCTCATCTATAAAAACTACATACCCCAAATAGAAACCTCAGATCAGCAAACAAGGGACTGCTAAAAACACCACCTACATGTTCCAATCAACTCACCTCAACCCAAAAGATAGCAATATCTCTAGGTTGCCCAAACCTCTGGAACTCCCTACCAACTGAACATTCAAAAAAGATCTAAAAACATGGTTGTTCAACCATGTTTTTAGATCTTGATTCCAAAATAAGAATAGAGTTTATTGTTAAAGTCCCAGTAAGATAATGGAAAACTTTAGACATCTTCAAAAAAAGGCAGTCTCAAGATACACTCCAACAGTAGCAAAAATAAATAAACTGTTACTTACAAAACTGGCCGGTTAAGTAACTTAGCCAGTTATAACTTATCCATCTAAGTTACGATGTATATTCAGCGGCACAGCTATGCCGCTGAATAAATGCATATAACTGAACACTTAGCCATATAAGTCTAACCAGCTAAGTATGGCACATCTAGCTTAGTTGTACAACTTATATGGTTAAGTCCGAATATTAGCAGTTAGCCACATAAGTTGTATGGCTAACTCACTCCACTTCGATCTGCCCACTGCCCATCCACAACATATATGGCTATCTTTTTAGCATAAGTCCCGTTTATCCAACTAAATAGAGCTGAACGTTCTTTGATTATCAGGCCCACAGTTTCTAGGAGTAATCACTCCTTTATTTAAAGTAGTTATCTATCAGTAGGTCACCTATTCTTCTGCAAAGAGCCTCAGACATAGGTTTCCAGCATCAGATAAGCAACCTTCAACAAAAGATCCACTATGGGCCTCACCAGTTAACCAGGCCTCTCTTTTCCCTGAGAGAAATCTACCTTCTAGGTAACAAACGACTGGTCTTTAGCAAAATCTAGAAAACCAACCAACTACTTCTCTGAGTTAGAAATCCTGGTCTAGGATCCTCTCCCCTTTTCTTCCCCTTCAACAAGCCTCTCTAGTATCTGTGTAAGCACCTTTTTATAACCTCTCCTGACACTATTTCCTTTGGGGGAATGCTACCTCCCACCATCATTCAATGCCATCTGCCACCCTTCCCAATCCCTCCTTTGTCAGGATGGATCTTGCAATCTGCAAAGCACTGCAGTAGCAGAACTCTCTGTCCTTTAGATAAATTCTGAGAGCAGGAACCCTTGAGAAAACTGCTCGGAAACCCCAGCCAGGATTTCAGCACTGTGGTCACTCCTAAAGGGGAGTGCCATAGAAAATGGTTTAGTTCAAAACTCTACCTTGCCACTCTCAATATGTCCCCTGCTTGGAGGAGCATAGACCCAGTGAACTGAGTATACACCTAGTGAAGAAACCATAGGACTCTTTATATATGGAATATGATGTCACATAATAAGTTTATATCTAAAAGGTGACTTTCTTGTAGCTCACATTTATCATGAAGTAGCTGAACAGAATACTGCAGCTTCAGAAGCGGGTGGTGCCACAGAAGGCATCAGTGTGGTTGATGAAAGGATTCCTCTTGTTTTCCTGTTGCTTTCATCACTTCGTAGTCAGCCATTATGTGCTGCACAAGAGCTGTCCCTGAATAGCCCTCACATCCCTTTACTCCTTAGGTAATGAACGAGAGGTTTACAGATATGGATTCAAGAGAGGTTGCATCCCTAACTCAGCACTTGCAAGAGCTGGATGATTTGGAGACCCCACATACCTGTGATGAGAATAGCTTCCTCTTTGCCAGACCTCCACTCTCTCTTTACTTTACTTATTTTACCACTGCTCAAGGCAATTTATAACAGAATAAAAAGCATCATAATGGCTGTATAATACAACAATCAGCTCACATGTGACATGCAACTTAGTTCCATGTTGAGCCTGCTGATTCTTTTGAGCAATCACTAAAATGTGTAACAGCTCAGCTTATTGTTCCTGAAAGCCATAAAGGTTCATCACATTCTCTCTTAAAATCCAACTGCTCCAGGTTATACTCAAGGACTGACTGTCCTCAGGATGATACCAATCTGTTTGGACTGGTTTGGGAGATCTAGGAGGACAGAAGATCAACAACTCTTAGTAGTCAGTTGATAAGAAGGATTCATTTTTTGGATTAAGACCAGGAGAGATTGGAGGGATGTTGGGTTTTATTTTATTTTGGAAATTCTTCTAAGCATTACTGAATTACAGGTTCTGTAGGTGATCATATCTGAGGATCTTGAGGTGGCAAAACAAGAGGATAAGGCAACTTCAAAAGCCAGAAGGATGTTTGGGTGCACAGGGAGAGGAATGGTCAGCAGAAAAAAAGGAGGTAATATTGCTTCAGTATAAGTCTAATATGGAATGCTGTGTACAATTCTGGAGACTGCACCTTCAACTGGATATAAACAGGATAAAGTCGGTCCAGAGGGTAGCTATTAAAATGGCCAGTAGTCTTCATTCTAAAGCATATGGGAACAAACAAACTAAATATGTATACCCTAGAGGAAAGGCAAGATTGTGGATATATGATAGAGACATTTAAATATCTCTAAGGTCTTAATGAAAAGGAGGCAGTCCTCTTTCAATGAAAAGGAGGCTCTGGAGTGAGGGGACATGGGATAAGGGTGAAAGAGGTAGACTCAGGAATAATCTAAGAAAATATTTCACTACAGTGTAGTGGATTCTTGAAAGAGCCTCCTAGTGAAGGTGGTAGAGACAAGGACAATATCTAAATTCAAGAAAGCATGGAATAAGCACAGGGGATCTCTGAGGGATTGGTAGGGATTGTAGATATGAGTATATGTGAATGGGCAGACTAGATAGGCCGTATGTATTTTTTCTGCCATTTTATTTCTATGTATAGATAGTAATCCACATTGAATATGTTTAGAATTATGGAATATAAGTAAAAGTAAATAAATAAATTGTTAACCCCTGAAGAAGATTACCTTAGAGGAGCTGTACTATATTCCTTGTTATTCTGACCCTGTCCAGTGGTTTTCTGCCAAATTATTTTATCATCTTTCCCATTCATAGCAAGTGGCAGAGTAAAATGGCAACACTTGTTTCCATTAGGTTTGCCAGTTTGGCCATGAGAGGAAAAGAAAACAAGTGAACAAGTGATATGACAAAGCATATTTCTGTCCTGTACAAGAGAAGATATAATCAGTGTTGTGGGCTCTGAGAGGTGAATAAAAATGGTGCTAAAATATGTGGGTTAATAACTTCTTGAGAGCAGTTGTGTGGGCAGAGTATCCATGGTAGCTTGTACATTCCAAATTTCTCTTTTTGAGCCATGATGAATTTTTTAATTTGTCCATCCAATATATCTTTTGAAAAGGCCCTTTAATAACAGTTGCTATTTGGCAAAACCCAAATATCAGGATATATTCCACCTTTGAGCTCAAATGAATGGGCTTAATTAGAGAACAGAAAACAGAGAACAGTGAAACAGAGAAAAATCTTTCTGACAGAATTTTGCAAAAGCCACACAACCAAGTAACCTGGGAGCCGAGGTGGAACAAAATGGCAAGGAGACCAGATGGAGAACAAATTACAGTGAAGCCTCTTTTTAACTAGCCTATAGTTGCTATTTGGCGGCTATTCACCACAAAGGTGCATAAAATGCCCTGTGTGATAATTTTATTCAAGCATGTCCCCAGAATACAATCTTTTCACATATGAATTCCATAAAAGCTATTGCAATCTTATGTCTTTATAAATTGTAACTCTCACCTGCAAAGTCAATCTATCTACAGTAGTAACTAGGTGCTTAGCTGTATATCAACAGCTAAAGATTCCAGAAACTGGATCCTTGTACTCATAGCCCACTGAGCTTGTGATGGTTATTGTCTGTGGGTTGCCACAGAAATAACGGCCTAACATCAGAAGAGTCAAATCCAGGTCACTGATGTTAGAAGGTCTTCTGCCCTTCAGGTTAAGCCCTCCAATGCTCATGGCCAGTGAGGCATGGGAAACAGAGGAAGCCCCTGATACAAACAAGGAGTGAGAGGCCTGAAATGGAGCAAAGAGCTGGAACAATCCAGGAACCCAAGAAGAATAACAGGTAGGAACATAGATTGTAGAATCTGCTGACCAAATCTTCAGAACACAGGATTGGAGCCAGAGTACAAGAACCAGAAGGTAGGTCCAAGCTCTAGCAACTGACTGATGAAACTGCCTCAGAATAAATGCAAGTCTATACAGGAAACAAGATGGATTCCAGGAGAACACAAGGGGCACTATGTTGGGAGGACTAGATAGATATTCCAAAACAGCACACATCCCCACTTGCAAGCCAAAGGAGAATCCAGCAATGGATCCTTACAGAGCTTCCCCTTGAATAGTTTCTGACCTCTTAGGAGGCAAGTAAGCTAAACTTTTCTCCTGCATCTCCCAGTCAACTTTCCTCCAGGATCTTGTTCCTTGGACCACCAGGACTTAAGGTGTTATGGAGGTAATGTTCACAGACCCCAGCAAGGAGGAGACCCAGCAATTATGCAACAGTGACACATATGGGCCTGTTGCAGTGTGTATAAGTACCAAGCTTTGGCATTAGGAATAGCTTTTGGACCCTGACCAAGGACCAATCTATAAAGAGGAAGATATGTAAACAGGGTGGGAAGGGGAGAAGCCCAGGACAAAGGAATAGGAAAAAAAATCTCTAAGGCATACCAGTAGGGTTATAATCATCTGTCAGTAAAGTAAGTCAAATGATAGGTTTTTTTATATTGCATTTTTTTACAACCTCCATACAGCAAACATATGATGACAATAATTATCAATTTTAAAAATACCCTGACATAGCTTTGTCTTTTTCTCTATTTTCAATTCCAACTATGATGTAATCAACTTAGAAAAAAAATATTAATTCTTTCAAGCTATCTTGATTATGGAGAAGAAACGAGCCTTCTTTAAATAACAGGCACAATCAGTTTGTACAATTAAATTCATATAGTATGCAAAAGTAAATAAGTATTTAAACCACTAATTTATCAGGAATCTGCCCTCATAAATCAACTATATTTATCTACTCCTAATGGGAAAATAACATCTACTGTAGTTCTGAATACAGCTTTGCTAAGTCAGCAGTTTTGCTAATTGTTCAGTTTTCCTAGTAAGTAAAATGTCTTTGTATGGAAGGGAGGGCTCTGAAGCATCCTCTCTCTCCTGTATAGGTTTCCAGCTTATTCAGAATATAACCCAGCTAGGGTATGATGCTATAGAGCTTTGTTCACAGCTCCCCAGAGTTTCCACATTTTCACTCCCTTCCTGGTTCAGGCACTTGCCACGACTCTTCCCAGTGAACACCACTTCCACAGCATTCTACGTCCCTGTCAGCCTATGGGGCAAGAGCCGGATCAGGGAACTGAACTCAGATCTCAGGCAGGGCTGCGAGCACAACTGCTACCATGGCATCGGCCCATCCCAAACTGCAATTTTTGTGATTCTCAAGTATCTCAAACTTATGCCAATGAAAACATTGTTTTAAAAGAATGAAAAATGCTTTTTTTTTTCCACAAGGCCGAGGAGTTCCTAAACAGTTTTTCACTTTAATCTAAATACTTTTAACTGACTTGGCCATAAATGGTAGGCAATTCTAGTATAAAGCCGGAGGTTTGGAAGCAATAAAATGTCATGCTGGCTTCGAAAATGGAATACGGTGATGTATCACTAGTGTTATCTTTGCTAGTTATTATTTTAATTCCTGTGTGTTTTTAAAAGAAATACAGGGCTGTGTCTAGCAGACTTGTGGGTGTAGTGTGTAATCAGTTGCACAGCAAAGGTATTGAACCAAGGACATAATACAATCTAGGTAGAGCTACAGATCAAAGCACCAGTGTTCTTGCTGAAGGCTGAGCTGCTTTCTTGATTCCTAATCGGCTACGTTTGAAAACTCTAATTTAATATAACTTTTTTCCCCCAATATATATTGCTTTATTTCTATTTTGATTCTGTTCTTGTGTGTAGCTGGATTATTCTTTCGCCAATAGATATTCTTTTATGCTGCTGTTGCTTTTTGTCTGGTGTGGGGCTGATTAACTAACTTTCCCCTCCCCCCCCCCCCCCCCAAAAATAAAGATCTTCTCCATTAGATAGTGCTTAATTTCTGCTGCTGCTCACTTTGTCTTGTGTGTTGCTGGATTCTTACATTTGTTATCTAGATGGTATTACATTTTCTAGTTATTATTTTAATTCCCTATGTGTTTTTAAGAGAAACACAGGGCTGTACTTAGCGGACCTGTGGGTGTGGTGTGCATTGAGTTGCACAGCAAGGGGTAATGAACCAAGGAAATAAGATCTAGGTAGAACTACAAATCAAAAGAGAGGCTGTAGAAATACCAACCATATAATCAAAGCTATTATCAAAGAAAGTAGGGAGTCTGAAATCAATGTTATCGTTCATCTGAGAACCAATGACCTCGCTAGAACTGCTATCCATAAAATACAGAATGACTGCCAAAATCTAGGGATGAAGATTAGACACATGGCAAAAACTATTGCCTTTTCGGAAGTATTGCCTGTTCATGGAAAAGGAAAGGAAAGGCTATACAATATAGATGATTTCAATTCCTGGCTCAAAACCTGGTGTAAAGAAAGAGGTTTTGGATGCACTGGAAACTGGGGCCATGTATGGAGCAATAAAAGATTATATGGAAATGATGACCTACATTTGTCTGTGGCAGGAAAGAGGATGCTAAGTGAGAAACTCAGATCACAGATTATGAAGCATTTAAACTGGAGAGTGGGGGTGGCAGGAGATGGCCAGGGAAATTGGCAGATCACCCCCCTAAGAAATACAGAAAGTGGGAAGAGAGTGCAGCAAAATCCATCAGTTCGATAAAGCTGAAAAGGTGGCTAGAAATAGCAGCTGGAAAGCTATGGCCTCAGATGCAATAAAATCCCAGACCCGCAGGCCCTAATGGTGGAGGTGGACTTGAACATTGCTGCTGTTATGGAGACATAGTTCACTGATTCTCATGATTGAGATAGGGTCATCCCAAGCTTTAACTTGTTCAGGAAGGACAGAAAAGGTGGCTGAGTAGCTCTTTATGTCAAAACTTATATCCATTACATCAAAACTGATAACACTGGTTAAATATATTGGGTTTGAAAATTATAACCACAACCTGACCTCATACAATAGTTTGGAGAGTTTATTTTGCGCTTACTCTCACAATGAAGTATACCACATATACCAAACTTTGTGTATGTTTGTGGTTCCTTTGAGATTTTTCAATCATTGGTCATGGTTGTGTGCTCTTATTTCAAAAACATCTTTTTTTTGGTTTTAAAAAAAAAAAATTCTTTTTCTCTTTTTTTTTATTTTCTTTTTTTCTTTTTCTCTTTTCTTTTTTTCTCTTTTTTTTCCAGTTTCCCTGATAAACATCACACCCCAAGTGTCTCAGACCCCGGGACACTATGGAGATCCCCTGTCTCACCCCGACACCCCTGAGGCAGCTGAAGTTCCCCCAGAAAAAAGTTATAGTTGTGAAAACCCCAGTCACACATTCCACCCTATTCCCTCCCCTTTGCTAAAAATAATAACTCCCCTGGGGAGCCATCCCCCACCCTAGACCACCCTCCTGATCCCCCAGACCTCCCAAATCTGCCCTAATGATCTAGTGGGGGCCCAGAATGAGCCCAATGCTCCAGACTCGGTGGCTGCTATTTTTCAAAATGGCACCGGTAGCCTCGGTCACATGATAGGGGCAAAGGGCCGGCTAGTGCCATTTTGGAAAATGGCAGCCACTGGGTCCAGAGCATAGGGACAGGAATGACTGGGCAGACTGAATGAGCTGACTGATCTTTATCGGCCATCATTTAATATGTTCCTAATTAACCTTGTCTGAAAAGTCAAAATATGTGCATTGGCACCATAATGCCTAATGCTCACCAAGTGCTTTCTCTCATCATTTTCAAATCCCACCTCAAACCCACTTCTCTCACACAGCATTTGTTAATCTCCAGACCATGGTCTCTCTCATTCCCATGCTACTTCTGCTCTGCCTACATGAGCTCTCCCATTCTGCTTTGTATTCCCTCCTCTATGTGCCCACTACTATTAGTTTCTCTTTGATTGTAAGCCCTTTGGAGTAGGATCCTGCAACCTTCTGTGCGTGTTTAGGATCCTTATTGTTTGTCAAGTTATAGATTGTATTTCTTTTATATGACTTGACTTTTTTCATTGTCTACATGTGTCCATCACTTTGTATATTGATGGCACTTTAATAATAACTGAAACAGTTCTTTGAAAAGGAAACAAGTGAAGAAAGATAACAAGTTTGGTCAAAAATAAAAGAAATTCCCCTACTAAACAGAATGAGTTTTATAAATCTAGGAACACTTTAATTATCATGTAAAACATAAAAGGATTTTTACAGTACATGTGTTGCTCATATCTAATAATGTTGCACTAGTACAACAAACACTTAAATAAGGTTAAAAGTATTTACAGCAGTCAAAAATTACCCAACTACTTGGAGGGTTGTGATGTGAACAGTGCTGTAAGATACGGGTAAAAAGCCACATAACAAATGAACAGATGAAGCATATAATGGGCTCAGTTACTTACTCACACCAAGCAGATGACATCCGTAATGTCCTGGTGAGACACATCCCAGTAATCCTCACCAGGATTTGTTTGCGCCTTCTATTATTTCAGCTCTGCTTATACTCCGGGGATCACAGGTTCAGGCTGCACACACGCAACCAGGCTAAGAAACATGAAAGCAACTGCACCAAGTACATGAGTTATTAAACGTGCTTAGTTCAGTCTCGAGACTTGATCCTGATTTCTGAAACACATTGGGGCACTACACTAACACATTTCAGGCTATTGAATTGGTGCTCCAGCAGCTATTAGTATTTACCTGAGCCTGAAACTGGAGAATTCATGTTCCAAAAGCAGTATGGTAAATTTGCCTTTACATTACAGCATTGATTGAACTTTCATTGCCCGTTAGGAATGGCAGCATTGATATGCTGTATGAGGGAGCTCATCGGTCACTTAGGTCTCCAGTCATCATTATAATTTTTGGCCACTGGGAAGCAATATCAGAAAAAAAAAAATATTGAAGAGTGACTGTCATGCAAGCAATCAAAAGAGAGTCAGCTAATAAACATAGGCATTCTGAATGGTCTGAAAATGTAGAGAGTGAAGGAGGAGAAGCCATCATAGATGGGCCATTGTTGTTCTCTATTCTTTCTACAGTAGTGCCCTGCCCAAATAGACTGCTTCACCCAAATGAGGCTGGCGTAGGTCTAGATCAACATTGTCACAGTCTCACATCTGCCATTATTTCCAATGGGAGGGAATTTAACACTTTTAAAACGTGTTGATACTTAAGAGAAAATAGAAATTATAGCTGAAATAAATCCCCCCCCCCCCTTTAATGCTATCAGAAAATACACAAATATTTTTACACCATTTTTTAAGTTTCAAAGGCTATCTAAAATTTCCCATGTAAAAGTTATTGTTAAAGGGACAGTGATACTTTTCCTGTGAAAGATTGTGGTGCTGGCCTTTTAAAACCACTTTAACTGAATCTAATGCCTCTATCAGCCTCCTGTAACATGCATACCATCTTTCTTATCTTACTCAGACACTCCTAACATAATCGCACTTGCTAGCCACATACTTTCTACATGCAGGAAAGTCCTTTTTCATATATCTACCCCATATCTTCTCAAAGCACAACCCTCAGAAACTTAATGTATTCCTAGGATTACTAGGATGTCAAAAAAACATATACAGTACTTGCTATATACATATAGTATATACATACAGCACTGCTATATCAGCAAATAGGGCTCAGTCATACTGATTAATCAGAACCAGAATGACAACCCATAAAAACAAAACCCCCCAAAATATATATAATACTAATCAGCACTACTACATATATTCATGTTTTGAGCATTCAAGCTAAAGCACAAGTAATCACATGTGTCTCCATCTTATCACACACAACACTTTCACTAACATTTAACAGTTCACGTTTTGTATCTTTTCTATCAATCATACACAAGTCAAAATAGGTCATATAAGATCTGAAAATGCCTCTCCCTTCTCCTAATACTGCTGTTCTCCTGCAGCTGTAAGAGTAGCATGCCACTGTGTAACTGCAAAAGAAGAGAGACAATATTTAAGAGAGAAAATACTTAAACCTCTTGTTAAAACCTTAACTACCTACAACCTATTACTTGCTCTCCTACTGGAGTATTCATTTATTATTATATTATTCATTATTCTGTATACTTTTTACTTGCCTTACCACCCAAGGCAAGGTACAGCATAGCAAATCAACAATTTATAATCAGTTACCATATTTTAAAAAATACAGGCAAATAGAATTTTAAAAGAAATTAAACTACCTTAGAACAGAACAATGTACAGGATTACTAAATACATTATTCGGATAAAAGTTTAGCCCATGGCTACTAATTACTTATTCCCTCCCCTTCTCTCCCAGGGCTTCCTGCTGCTACTGTCCAAGTTACTGATGAAGGGAGCTGGTGGGACAGGAAATAAATCCAGAAAGAATACTAAGAGCCACAGTGGTTCCCTTCCATGGATTGTTGCATAGAACAGTCAATAAAGCAGCACACACAGATCCAGCAAGGGAAAAAAGCACAGGGACAAAATAAATATCTGGGGAATGCCGCATCTCTGGTGGAAAAAGTAGCCAAAATCTGTTAGCAAGGCAGTGAGGAAAGCAAATCAGAGTACCCAGCAGAGCCAGCGTTAAGGAAGAGAGACAGAGTCACATTTGAGGGGAACACAGCTCGGACTTAATGTTGCTGTTACTGTACTACCATGGAGGCACATTGTGAATACAATGTTTATATGAGAGGAAGATTTGCTTTGCTGATTTAATTTTTTGGTGAAAGACAAGCAACCTGTTTAAGCTGATGCTAGAGTGATTCAGTCACAGTATCTCAGAAAACCTCAGAAAAAAAAATACTGTTTTTGGGATTCCCAAAAGAGAAAATGCTGAGGAAAATTCTCTGTAATTTCACAGTAATTTAAGTCCTGATACCCATTAAAATAGATTGAGTTAATTCACTGTGTATGAGATAGATATTATAGTGGAACTGTATTCATGCTGCATTCTTTAAGTGGAAGCAGAAGAGTGAGAAATTTGTGGAGAGAGAAATTATAAATGACTATTACTGTGAGCACAAACAGCAAAAAAGAATAAAGAATATATCACTAAATGAGATAGGGAGATTGACAAAGGAAATGTGCTGCTCTGAAGACATTATAAGAGGACTTTGCTATAACACTGAGTTAAAGCTAGCAAAAATGTACTTCTAAGGAAAGGGAATAAAATGATTGCCCTATAAGTAAAGGCTAAAGAGGTTAGGGTTCTTCACCTTGGAGAAGAGATGGCTGAGGGGAGATATGAAAGAAGTCTATGAAATAATGAGTGTAGTGGAACAGGTGAACGTGAATCGGTTTACTCTTTCAAAAAAGGAAAAAGACTAGAAGACATTCAATGTAGTTACTAGCAGGCCGATTCAGTAAAGTCTGCAGGAGAGCGGACGAACGCCCGCTCTCCCGGCGCGCGCACTGGCCACTCGCCGGTGCACACGATTCAGTATTTAAATTAGGTGGTACGGTAGAAACAGGCAAAAGGAGGCACTAGGGACACTAGCGCGTCCATAGAGCCTCATTTTAGCCCGGAGCAGCGGCTGTCAGCGGGTTTGACAGCCGATGCTCAATTTTTGCCGGCATCGGTTCTCAAGCCCGCTGACAGCCACGGGCTCGGAAACTGGACACAGGCAAAATTGAGCGTCCGGTTTTTGGCCCGATGGCTGCCGGCCCATTTTACATTTTTTTTTTTACTTTTACTCTTCGGGACCTCCGACTTAATATCGCCATGATATTAAGTCGGAGGGTGCACAGAAAAGCAGTTTTTACTGCTTTTCTGTGCACTTTCCCGGTGCCGGCAGAAACTAGCGCCTAGTTTTGGGTAGGCGCTAATTTCTGAAAGTAAAATGTGCGGCTTGGCTGCACATTTTACTTTCTGTATCATGTGGGAATACCTAATAGGGCCCTCAACATGCATTTGCATGTTGAGGGCGCTATTAGGTACCGCGGGTTGGACGCACGTTTTCCGCCTCTTACTGAATAAAGGGTAAGGGAAAACGCGCGTCCAAGAGCAGGTTAACAGTGTGCTCCGTCGGAGCGCACTGTATTGTATCGGCCTGTAAGTGATATATTTAATACAAATAGGAGAAAATATTTTTTTATTTAACACATAATTAAACTCTGGAATTCATTGCCAGAGGATGTGTTGAAAACTTAATGTAGCTAGGTTTCAAAAAGGTTTGGATAAGTTTTTAGAAGAAAAGTCCATAAACCATTATGAAGGTTGACTTGAGGAAATCCACTGTTCGGTCATGGCCCATGGGCCGGCTGAGACGGTAGATGGAATACTATGGGAACCCACAAGAAGTGTCACAGCCGGGAGGCGGCACTGAAGAGACTCTGGAGAGGACTTCACCACTGGAAGCTCGAGGTCCCCCCATGTGGAGCTCGCAGGAACCCAGGCCTCTTGGACTTAGGTGGGACCCTATGCAAGCAAGGATCTGGGCAGCGTCCGGAGAGGTGGACGAAGAGGACGGCTGGGCCCAGGAGGCTGGAAGAGTCTTCACCCTCGGAAGCCCGTGGCTCCCCCGGGCTTCCGAGGGTGAAGACTATGGGCCAGCGAGTACCGGATACCTGAGGTGGTGGAAGTTGAAGTCCAGGAGCAAAGCCGGGTCAGAAGCCAGAAGTCAGAGATCCAAACGAAAGCCAGAGGCGGAAGCTGAAGACAGAGTCGTGGGACGGAGCCGGGTCGGAAGTCAGAAGTCAGAAGTCAATACCAAAACCAGGAGCAGAAGTTGAGGACGTAGTCAGGAGGCGAAGCCAGGTCAGAAGCCAGAAGACAGAAGAGACGATCCAAGATCCAAACGCAGCAACTAGTAACTCAGGGGACTGAGTGAACCTCATTGCAAGGCCCTGTCCTGATGAAGCTGCAGGGTTTAAATACCCTGCAGCATCTGACGTCATCCAGGGCGTCCTCCTTGGTTTTCCCGCACTAGCCCCTTTAAAACTTCAGCCCCTGGGCGCGCATGCGCCTAGGGGTCAGGGCCAAGTGCGTCGGGTCGGCGGCATCTCCCTCACACAGGGAGAGCCGCGGCAGGCTGTGGATTGGGCCTATGTGGCCGAAAAGGAGTCCATGCAGGCCGGGCCAGCCCCGAGGTAGAAGGAGGGACCAGGGCACAGCCTGGTCCTGTAATAGTACACACCCCCCCCCCCCACCCCGCCCCACGCCCCCTTCCCGGGGCTCCAGGCTTAGCAGGATGAGCCAAGTGAAACTGACAAAGGAGAGACTTGTCCAGGATATGGGAAGAAGGCTCCCAGGAATTCTCCTCCGGGCCATACCCCTCCCACGAGAGGAGGTATTTCCACCTGCAATGGTGGAACCGAACGTCAGAACATCCTTCACCGTATAGGTGATGTCGGTTTCGGCCTCAGTGGCGGTAGGTTCCGGAGGTTTGTCATGAAACGTGGAGCACCAAAGGCTTAAGCAGAGACACGTGGAACACGTTGTGGATCCTCAGGGTGGACGGCAGACGTAACCGGTAGGAGACTGCCCCTACTCGCTCCACTACTGTGAATGGAACAATGTACCTGGGAGCCAGGCGTATAGAAGGAGTCCGTAAGTGGATGTTCCTGGTATTCAACCATACTTTCTGCCCCGGAAGGAAGGCCGGGGCAGGCCGCCGTGACCTGTCTGCATATTTTTTAGCCTTGGCTGCTGTCAGACGGAGTTTCTCCTGGGTGGCTCTCCAGAGGTTGCGCAACTGTCGTGCCATAAGTTACATAAGAACATAAGAAAATGCCATACTGGGTCAGACCAAGGGTCCATCAAGCCCAGCATCCTGTTTCCAACAGTGGCCAATCCAGGCCATAAGAACCTGGCAAGTACCCAAAAACTAAGTCTATTCCATGTTACCATTGCCAATGGCAGTGGCTATTCTCTAAGTGAACTTAATAGCAGGTAATGGACTTCTCCTCCAAGAACTTATCCAATCCTTTTTTAAACACAGCTATACTAACTGCACTAACCACATCTTCTGCAGGGGATGGTACTATCAAAGGCAGTAGCAGAGGAGGCATCGGGGTCTTCCCGTAGACCAACTGGAACGGGGACTGGTTGGTCGCAGAGTGCTTATGGCGGTTATAGGAGAACTCTGCCCAAGGTAGCAAAGTGACCCAATCATCCTTGAGGTCCCCACAAAGGACCAGAGGAACGCCTTTAAGGTCCTATTAGTGCACTCTGCTTGCCCATTGCCTTGGAGATGAAAGGCTGTTGTTAAGTGGAGTTTCACACTGAACTTCCTGCAAAGGGCCTTCCAATATTTTGCAGTAAACTGTGGACCACAGTCCGAGGCTATGTGCAAAGGGAGTCCATGTAGACAGAAGATATGTTGCGTAAAGAGGGTAGCAAATTCTGGTGCCGAAGGCAGTTTAGCGAGAGGCACAAAGTGAGCCATTTTCGAGAAATGGTCGACCGTGAACCAGATAACAGTCTTCCCATCTGAAACAGGCAAATCGACAATGAAATCGCTGGAAAGATGGATCCAGGGCTAGGTAGGAATGGGCAGCTGCTGAAGGAGCTCCCAGGGGCATCCTTGCAAGGGTTTCTGCCAAGCACAGGTAGGACACGACTGAACGTAGAGTCGGGCATCCCTCTTGAGCTGCGGCCACCAGTAGAACTTCGACAGAAGTTCCAGGGTCCTGGCTGTTCCTGGATGTCCAGCGGTCAAGGAGTCATGGGCCCACGCTAACACTCTCCAGCGGAAACAAGAGGGCACCACAGTCTTTCCTGCAGGGGCCACCTCGAATGCTACCAGAAGAACTTTGGCCGGGTCCAGAATGTACTGAGGCGAGTTGGTGATATCTTCTGTCTCTGTCGTGCGGGAGAGGGCATCTGCTCGAACGTTCTTGGACGCCTGTCGGTAACAGAGAGAAAAATTAAAATGGCTGAAGAAGAGTGACCAGCGCGCCTGCCGTGGGTTAAAGTGCTGGGCGCAACACAAATACTCCAAGTTCTTATGGTCTGAGTAAACGATTACTGAGTGTTGGGCTCCCTCCAACCATTGGCGCCATTCCTCGAATGATAGTTTGATGGCCAGTAGCTCCTTATTCCCTATGCTGTAGTTCCTCTCGGTGGGGGAGAACTTGCGTGAGTAGTAGGAACACAGCAGGGGTTTGCCTCCATTGGACAACTGGCTCAGAACGACCCCGACAGCTATGTCGGAGACGTCGACCTCCACGATGAACTGGCATTGAGAATCATGGTGGCAGAGGCAGGTATCTTGGAGGAATGCATTCTTCAAGTCCTGGAAGGCTTGTAGGGCCATCGATGGACAGTTCTTAGCATCAGCGTCCTTTCTGGTAAGGGCCATCAGCGGGGCCACCATCTGGGAATAGTGGGGAATAAATTGCCGGTAAAAGTTAGCAAACCCCAGGAACCGTTGGAGTGTCTTCACTCCCAGTGGTTGCATCCAATCCTTGATCGTCACGACCTTCTCCGGGTCCATAAGGAAACCTGTGGAGGATACAATGTACCCAAGGAAGGATAGTGACTCCTGCTCGAAGAGACACTTCTCAAACTTTGCGTAGAGTTTGTTATCTCTGAGTTTCTGTAGCACACAGCGGACATCATAGCAATGTGTCTCCAAGTCCTTGGAATAAATGAGCACATTATCAAGGTAAACAATTACTGAGGTATGTAACATCTCTCTCAGGACCTCATTCATGAGGTTCTGAAATACTGCCGGGGCATTGCAGAGACCGAAGGGCATGACCAGGTATTCGTAGTGGCCATCCCTTGTGTTAAAAGAGGTCTTCCGTTCGTCTCCCGGCCGAATTCTCACTAGTTTATACGCCCCACGGAGATCCAACTTAGTGAACACCTTGGCCCCCTGTAGTCTGTCCAGAAGTCCTGGGATCAAGGGCAAAGGGTACCGGTCCCATTGGGTAATGCTGTTCAGGCCACGGTAATCTATGCAGGGTTGGAGAGACCGTCCTTCTTCGCTACGAAGAAGAACCCCGCTCCAGCCAGGAACTTGGATGGTCGAATGAACCCTCAGTCCAGGTTCTCCCGGATGTATGCAGACATGGCCTGGGTCTCGGGAAGGGACAACAGGTATACCCGCCCTCGTGGCGGTGTGGTACCCGGGAGCAAGTTGATCGCACAGTCGAAGGGGCAGTGCTCCGAGAGGATCTCAGCTTTTTCCTTAGAAAAGACATCGCGGTAGTCCTGGTAGTGGGATGGCAGTGCCAAGGAAGTCGTCAGCAGAGGTAGTGGCGGTCATGGGACAGCGGCCAAACAGGAGTCGAAGCACGAGAGGCCCCAGGACACCACTTGGAGGGTATCCCATGAGATTACAGGAGAGTACTTCCACACCCAAGGTAGCCCCAGGATGACCGGATGCATGGACTTTTCCAGGATGAGGAACGAGATCTCCTCCTGATACAGATACCAGTGCGTAGCGTGAGAGGCTTGGTACACGTAGCAAGAGTCCTTAGAAGAAGTTTCCCCTGAATAGAAGACACACGGAGAGGGGGTCTTTGGGGTTGAACCCCAATCTGGAGTTGCTGGGCCAAGTCTTTGAGGATGAAGTTCCCCCCGGCTCCAGAGTTGATCAGGGCTAGCGTATCGAAGTCCCCTTCAGGAAGAAGTAAGGTCACTGGAACGGTGCACGGGGAGGCAGAAGTGGTGTGAGCTAGGGTTAGTTCCCTGACTGTACTACCATGGAGGCATCTCAAACACAAGCCCCAAGGCAAAGATCTTTGGTAACTGGAGACAAGGTAGCAGGAGGGAGAAGGAGGGAGAAGGAGGTCTTTGTGTTGCAGGAGTTAGTTTATGGTAGAGGTAGGAAGCTTGAGGGATATGAGGCTGATTTAGTCTTGAGAAGAAGGCAGTAAGAAAAAAGGTAAAAACCGAATTGTTTCACAGGGTTTTACAGAGCGCTGCTGGCTCAGGGTTTTACAGAGCGCTGCTGGCTCAGGGTTTTACAGAGCGCTGCTGGCTCAGAATAAAGCATGGGCAATACTGAGCTCTCGTCAAGAGCTGCTAAAGGAAACACCTCCACAAGCTGGGCAGGGGTGCAAGGTCCAATGGCAGCAAGCCTAAGAACTATGTGACACAGGGGAAGCATGAAGGGCAGTCCCTTGAGCCTATAAGCCACCTAGGAAGACTCAAGTTAGATTGAAGGGCATTCAAGCTCTTCCGATAGTAAGAGAAAGTGGAGGGGGCAGGGAGCTTCTCTTAAGGGCAAAGGCTCCTCTTAAAGGCAAGGCTCACAGACTTTTATCATAATTTACAAAAAGTGTTTCAGTATCAAGAATCCTCAGAAGGGAAGACTGTACTAAACACAGTTAAACTACAGTATATACAGATACAAACATGTACCCACTGCTGGGGACAGAACAATTACAGCAAGGAATCTAGGAAGAGGGACTGATGGCCCAATTTCTACAGTACAGATCTAATGTTAGAGGTGTTGCCAGCATAACAAAGTGATGGCAAGAAAAGGCCCAGACAGTACATGTTGAAAGAGTGCATTCAAAAGGGACTGCGAAGGTCCATGGCAGCAAAGTTCAACAGAAGGCCCAGACAGTCCATGTTGAAAGAATAACTCTGGTGAATCATATCGGTGACCCTTGCTCTTGGTAGGAGGTCGCATCCTTCAGTGCCAGAGAAAAGGGAGAAAAGGTCCAGGAACATACCCTGTACACTGGCTTCTACATTGGCAATTGCTTGTTCTCTATTCCTCCTCACCATACAGGGATTGTAATAGCACAGATATTGTGTAGCAGTGTCAATGGTGGGATCATTCCCAGCCACCTCTTTTTCCCATGGGTCAACAATGGACATGCACGAGTCAGGTAAAGTACTTGTGTTGTATCCCAGCTATGAAAATAACGGGAGGACTTGATAATTCACGTCTCCCAGGCCGCAATTGTAAATTCCGTACCTGCAAGTCCACAGGTTCCTTTTCCGCAGCAGATTTTGAGCTTCGGCTAGTTCCCTTGTGAGGTTTAAGAGTGTCCAACCATAGTTAAAATGACACTGACTTCCTGCAGTACCACTCCATATCTCATGGCCGCTCGATTAACTGGGAAAACATACTGCACTTGTGGCATGTGTGGCACCTCCGCAGTAGGGGCGGATTGTTTAGAGTCAGCCACAATAGCAGTACAGCAGCACTTGATTGATGATGAAGTCATTCAGGGATGACACCTGATTGCGCCAACACTCTGGACAACTTATAGGCTGCATTTACTGACCAGCACTGCAGTCACAGTCCCATAATAGGGATCTTCAGTGTTCCAGTGGTCTTAGTTGATCTTTTCAGTAATTGTGATCCTGCTGCAGGAATCGCAAAATTGCTCTTTGGCAATCTCCCAGTGATCCTGTGATTGGTAGAAGGTTTTTCTGGTCGATAAAGGCAAAGTCCAAATTTGAAGAAAGTTTTTATAGAAGCAATGAGTACTCAGTATGGTGAGAATGCACATCTCTCTCTCCCCTCCTACATCTGTGCTGCAACCAGCTCCTCGTGCATTTCAGGCATTTGAGGCACTACATCAACGCCGTGATTAGTGCAATGATGGCACTTCTTGATGGCTGCACTCAATTGGCTCGTGATCGTTGGTGCCAAAGGCAGCTTCTCTGACATGCACAATGCAACTCTCCTCATGCAGGTTTCATGCGCTTGGCTCTTGCGAGACACCCCAGTGGCAGGAACATCAGCCATCTTTAAGCAATGTAGCAGTTTGCAAAAATGCAGCGGTTTCCCTCTCAAAGGCAGAAAAAACAGTAACAAATATCACAAAACACAGTCTTTTCAATTCAGGCTCTTGTAAACTTTCAAAAAAGGCTTCCTGTTCGGGCACCACTTTATGTAACCCCTGGGTGGGACAGATCCTTTACTTGGCACTTAGGAGCACATAGAAAGAAAAATAGAGACAGACCCTTTCTGCACACTCCTCTCAGTCTCTATACAACTCCTTCTTCCTACCCGAGAGCTTTCATCGGAGTCCAAGAGTTACAATATGTGGGGATGAACAATAGCTTTTATTCCTTTCTTCTTTTCAATTAAGCCCTGTTTCCATCCTTAATTGCCAGCATCAATAATTATACTCTCTCAGCATTCAATAAACACACAGCAGAGGTATTGTGGTTTTCAATTTCTTTACTGATAGTTTGATCAGATGACTGAATCATATTTACACTTCTCTCATTCGATTGATTAGCAGCAATAAATAATAAGACAGCAGATAGAATAAACTTGTGACTCTATGTCTTCTGCCAAAGTTTCAGCTTCTAGGAGAAGTTTTATATTTATACAGATTTACTGTGTGCATCCAATTTCTTATTTTCCTCAGATGTCCAAATTAAAGTTAGTTTAATCTTCGTTTACCTCCCAATTTATTTCCTTTTTGCTCTTTCCACTGAAGATGGTCAGAATATACATTCAGCCCCAATATTTAATCAGAAATTAGTCCCAGATTTAATATCTTCCAAGAACTCCTCTTTGAATACTTGCTAACTCCTTATGCAGCATCTGAAGGGTACTTCTCTCTAATTTGTCTACAGTGAGTAAGCTTTTGCAGAAAGTGGTTTATTCTCAATCCTCAGACTATTTAAATGATAATAATATCCTTCACTTGCATCAATGTGGGTTTCGATTAAAACACAGCACTGAGAGACTCTTCTCTTATCTGTTACCAACTACTTATTGCAAGAGTTTGATAAGGGAGAGGATGTGATAACCCTTTCGATAGTCTCCCATACTTTATTGCTGCAGCAATTTCAGTAGGTATTGAAGGAGTTGTCGATGACTGGTTTAGCTCTTATATAGAGCCGAGACAGCAACAGGATGCTGGACTTGATGAACCTTTGGTCTGACCCAGTATGGCATGTTCTTATGTTCTTAGTTTGCAGGACTGCATTTAGATTGGTTAGATTTATCCTGTGGTGTGCCACAAGGCTCTGTGCAGTCTGCAGCACTTTTAAATGTTTATCTATGGCCACTGTGTCTTCTATTGGAGCAATATGAAATAATATTTAAAATATATGCTGATGATATTCAGCTATTTTTTCCAATTAAAAGCTATTTGTGCTCCATACTTGTTGCTGTCTCTGAAAATCTTCAGTGTATTAATAATTGGATGATTCAGAATCACCTAATGTTAAATCTCTCCAAAATAGAAATATTTGTTTTACGCTAGACACTGATCTTCTGGACAGATATAAAGTGACTAGTTTAGTAATTATGGGCACTAGGATTGAGTTAAAAAGACCATTCAAAATTTAGGATTTGTATTTGATATTAGATTGTCATTTAAAGATCACATTCAGCAAATTATAAGGAGAAGTTATTAGAAAACTAAGATTAATGAGTTATCTTTGGTATATCCTTGATTTTAGGACAGTTATCCAGGCATTTACATTGTCAGTGTTAGATTAATGTAATTCTTTATTAATTGGATTACCTACTGTTGCTATGCGAGCCTTACAGGTTCTTCAGAACTCAGCAGCTCATCTTGTTCTGGGAGGCAAACACTGGGAGCATGCGTTATCTCTTTTGCAAGAGTTACACTGGCTTCCAGGGAAGTTTCAGGTTGAATTTAAAATTTAAATCATTGTTAAGTTATACACTGCAACAATTTGTTTCTCTTTGACTGTTGTTATTATTGAGTTTAGTAAAGAATGACAATAAAAAGATTGTTCAAAAAAATTGTCAGGAAGCAGTTAAAAGCTTATTTATTTACTTCAGCATTTAAAGATCTACAAAGCAAGTAATGTGCAAAATGGTCATGTGATGTTTGTTTTTACTGTAAAGTATATTTAAATTTGCAACTATTTGTTTTAATGAAATTTTTATTTTTGTTTATTTTATTTTATTGCATTTGTATATACTTGTTATTACTGTATTTTATGTTAAATTGTAATCTACTTAGCACAAATATAGGCAGAATATAAATATTTTAAAATAAATACAAATAAAATAAATAAGCCTTCAGGTCCTCTATTGCAGGTACTGTGAAAGTTGAAACATAGATGGCTTGCAGTGTCTTCTGGAATCCTCTTATGGGGCTGCTGGGAAATGCATGCACATGAACCTTCCAATTCTCTGTTACTAGAAACAGGGTAGGAGGTCATGGGAGGTGAAACCTAGATATTTCAGAGTGTTCTCTGGAAGAGCTAGGAAAAGTATGCAAATAAGACTTCTAGTTTGCTGGTGCTAGATAGAGTATGGAGACTGTGAAAGTAGATAAATCACAGTGTCCTTTGGAGTTCTATGCTGGGAGAAATATATAAACAAGTCTGCAAATCTTCTGGTGGTAGAAAAAGGCCAGCAGCTGTGAAAGTTGAAACCTAGATAGCTCACAGTGTCCTCTAGAATTCTTTGCTGGGGCTATTAGGAAATGTATGTAAATGAGCCTCTAGGTTTTCTGGTTCTAGAAAGAGTCTAGGAGCTGTGAAAGCAGAAACCTAGTTGTCTTATAGCAGAGCTTCCCAAACCTGTCCTGAGGACCTCACAGCCAGTCAGGTTTTTAGAATATCCACAATAAATATGCATGAGATAAATTTGCATACCATGGAGACTCAGTATATGCAAATTTAACTCATGCATATTCATTCTTGATATCATGACAGGTTTGGGAAGCCATGTCTTATAGTGCCCTTTAGCATCCTCTGCTGAGGTTGCTGGGAGAAGTATGCAAATGAGCCTTCAGTTTTCTGTAGCTGGAAACAGTTTGGGGACCATGAACGCTGAAGCCTAGATTGTTCGCTGTCTCCTCTGGAATCCTTTGCTTGGGCTGCTGGGAGAAGTTTGCATATGAGCCTTCAGGTCCTCTGCTGCAAACAGACACCACTTCCCCCTAAGTGCATTATATATATACAGATGGAAAGGAAACTAGTAAGATCTCATGCAAAAGAAGCACAATTCTAAATGGTTAAATGATCATACCCTCATATTCCCATATTAACACAAAATAAGATATCTACCATGACATTCAGGGATCACTGACAATCAGTGTGAACATATGACAGTGAGGTTTGACTCACATGCATGAAACAGTCAAAGCTACTATGCTACAAATAGAAAGCGCATGATTTTGCACTTTCACCCAGGCACACACAATCATGCTAGTATTACAAAGGCAGTACAGGATGCCCTCCAGCTGTTCCATGTAGCAAGAGGTACTCATCTAGCCATGTAGCAGGAAGGAAGTGGGGCACATATCATCTGCATTAGGTAGAGGACAATATTTTGGAGAAGGGTGGTAATTATGCATGATGGCTCCCTGAAATAAGCTAGATGGGAAGGCATAAGCAGAATGATATAGGTAATGATAAAAACAGATAATAATTCTAAGGCATGAAGTGTATTTTACATCACAATCCACAACACAATTAATTTTAGTTCTTTAATATCTAATCTCTCAGAAGATTTACTATCCTTGTAAAAGAGCTTCTGATGATAAATCAAACATATTACAGGCCAAATTCTAAAGGGATATGGTCTACAATAAGAACTGGACTGTTAGGATTTTCCATAAAATTTTCTAGAGATTTTAAAAGTGACCCATACAGACTTTTGTTTTCTCTCAATTGAAGCAAGATAGCATGATAGGAAATGCAACCTTACTTTGGAGAATGTTTTGGTGTATTTTTTAATAATCAAGCACAGGGCCCCACAATAAACCTCGGAAATCTGAGGAAAATATAATCAAACACAAAACACCAATTCCCCAGTGGAATTTTAAAACTTTTCAATTATTAGGTTTGTAGGGCCTTCATGAACACAGCTTGAAAATATCAGCAAGCCGTATAGACCTTTGGTCCAACTTTATTTTAATTTATTATCAACATTTCAAAAACCTATTTTTTGTTATATTTTATATAAAATGTCATGAAAGTCCTGGGACAGGTACTCCACACAAATTTCAACCAAAGCGGGAGAGCAAAACAATTTCAAAACTTATCTTGAGTGTCCATCTTGATCACAATCCCGACATGGCCATGTTTCGATAGCGTTCTGCTTCAGGGGGTTCTCTTTACAGATTCACCGTGCTCTCAATTTCTATTGCAGTCCCGAACTGTCCCTAGTCCTTTCCTCCATCCGTTTTTTTAAGAATATATAGTACCTTTAAAAATGGCATCAGACTCTCTTTCATTCAAACATCAAGAGATGTAATGATGTCATCAATTAAATCAGAGAATACCAATTAATAACTTCATTGAGACCTTCAGGCGCTACTGCATGTAATTGAAAAATCCAAAATTGTTCTCTTCTATTGAAAAAAGACACCCCATCCCCTCCTCGGGGTGAAGCACTAATTTTTTCCAAGATAGTCCACCTAAGATCGCGAAATTGGTGATTTTTTTCTTCACAGTGGGAAATTAATGGGGCAGTCAATTTCTGGGTTTTAATACAACTTTTGTGCTCCACAAGTCGTATCCGGATTTTTCACTTGGTCCATCCAACATAAATCATATTACATGAGCACTGTAAGGCATAGATGACATTTGTAGAATTGCAATTTGTGGAATGGTTTAAAAAAACCTTGCGGTTTGAACCCGGATGATACCACACTGTTCCCTTTAAATACAAGTCGCACATCTCGCAGGCTCCACAGGGGGAATTACCTAAGATTTGATCTTGATGTCCTTCTTCAATTATTGGTTTTACAAGGGCCCTTACTACTTTATCTTGTAAATTGTGATTTCTCGCAAATGCGACCCGGGGAGAATTTTCCATCCCCTGATGGAGGGATACTATATCCCAATGTTTCTGCAAGATATCAACAATGTTTTGGGCTCTATTACTGAAGTGTAATACACATACCAAATCTTCAGATTCCCGGGTGGGTTTATACCCCAACAGAAGTTCCCTATTGTGGGTTAGATTTTGTGAACGAGGTTATCTCCAGGCCGTGATTAAGAAGGCATATAAACGGGCTCTGTTTGCCAATAGGGAACTTCTGTTGGGGTATAAACCCACCCGGACCAAGCGAAAAATCCGGACACGACTCTTGGAGCACAAAAGTTGTATTAAAACCCAGAAATTGACTGCCCCATTAGTTTCCCACTGTGAAGAAAAAAATCACCAATTTCGCGATCTTAGGTGGACTATCTTGGAAAAAATTAGTGCTTCACCCCGAGGGGGGGATGGGGTGTCTTTTTTAGAATAGAAGAGAACAATTTTGGATTTTTCAATTACATGCAGTAGCGCCTGAAGGACTCAATGAAGTTATTAATTGGTATTCTCTGATTTAATTGATGACATCATTACGTCTCTCGACATTTGAATGAAAGAGAGTCTGATGCCATTTTTAAAGGTACTATATATTCTTAAAAAAACGGATGGAGGAAAGGACTAGGGACAGTTTGGGACTGCAACAGAAATTGAGAGCACGGTGAATCTGTAAAGAGAACCCCCTGAAGCAGAACGCTATCAAAACATGGCCATGTCGGGGTCATGATCAAGATGGACACTCAAGATAAGTTTTGAAAGGTTTTTTGCTCTCCCGCTTTGGTTGAAATCTGTGTGGAGTACCTGTCCCGGGACTTTCATGATATTTTATATAAAATATAACAAGAAAAACAAAAAATAGGTTTTTGAAATGTTGATAATAAATTAAAATAAAGTTGGACCAAAGGTCTATAGGCTTGCTGATATTTTCAAGCTGTGTTCATGAAGGTCCTACAAACCTAATAATTGAAAAGTTATAAAATTCTACTGGGGAATTGGTGTTTTGTGTTTGGTGTATTTTTTATCATATGTAACACAATGATTATGAATTAGCCACCATTTCTTTTTTTGTATCATAAACACATTCAGATGTCCTTCCTTTCTATGTACAGAGGGAGTAGCATTACTTCAGGTGACCAAAGGCAAACTACTCCTTTTTCAAGTATTTTAAATACTTTTTTTCCATTCCTGTCATGATGAATTTCCAGTGCTGGTTTTCTGATTTTGAAACCAAGGCAAACAGACATATTTTCCCCTTCTATCCTACCCTCTGTCATCACCTCCCCGAAACACATAAACACATACACACAAGTGCGAGCAGACACACGCTCATGCTGTGTGATGGAAACTGCAGAAAACAAGCCCTTAACATTTGTAAATACTACAGGATGTGAATGTGCACTGCTCCTTTCGGGGGTAAGGGGTTAAGGGCAGAAAAATATTTGTTTTTCAGAACATGTTTCTTCTATCCATCAAAAAAAAAAACTGTTTCATTAAAGCTTTCACAAGTGCATTAAATTAGATTAGCATTTCATTTGTAGTTTTTAAGTATCAAAGCCTTGGGAAAGATTTTACAGATGACACATTGAAAAGGTATGTTTGCTATGAAGATTGGAGGTAGGCACTTAGAGTATGCCACTTCAGAGACATATGGTCTGCTATCCCACCAGTTATGGAGTGATTATTGGAATGGCACAAACAGATTTTTTTTTTTAAACAAAGTGGATGTGTGATTTTCTCAGGTTCTGTGAGAACATACACACATATTTTTTCCCAACCCAATCTGTTTTGCAGTAGCTGAATGTCCGCAGGGTCTGTGAGCCCATCTTAGGTGTTGAATCACAGCAGCTTGCTTGGTGATACCTGACGCTGGAAGTTTGAAAAGTGAAAAAAAAAAGAAAAAGAAGAAAGAAATTATTCAAGTCTCATAGTTGATTAAAGACTTATAGGAGTCAAAATACCATCCACATCTTTGTTATCTGTGAGTATATTGGTGTGAGAATGAAGTATTACAGCATCCTTAGTATGTGCATTTTAGTTATCAGATATGGTGAAAAAAACAACTTAATACTGTTAAGGACAGAAGCCATACATTAAAGACAAGAAGGAGGAGTTGCCTAAACCTTGTGGTTAGAGCAGCAGATTGACAACCAGGGAAGCTAGGGCTCAAATCCTACTTCTACTGCACATGTTGTTTGTGACCTTGAGCAATTCACTTTGCTTTCCATCACCTTAGGTACAACTTAGATTATAAACCCTACAGGGCAAATAAATAACTATAGTACCTGAACTGTAACATGCCTTGAGCTTGGATTTAGAATACACAAATAATTACATTTAAAACTCAATCACATTCAAAGTAATAATGGTTTTCCTTATCTATTTACATATGTAGGGCCCCACTGGGATCCCTATAAATGTGTGGCCTTGTAGAAAGGCTATGAATTTAGAGAAGAACAGAGGCTGCTTTAATGGTTGTTTCCTGGGTCTATATAAGACAGAGACCCTTAGAGGACTTGTGGATTTTTTATTTAAAAGTCTAAGAGAGAGGAGTGCTTTTTCAGTTCCCCTTTTCCTGGAGAAATCCTAGGCCCAATTCAGTAGGACATGAATTTGTGGAGATTTAAGAGATTGTCTGATTGATTTACCTTTGGAGGTGAGAAAAGTTTATTTTGTATCTTGAGATGAAAGAAAGTGATTCCAACCTTCCTTTCATCTTTAATTTCGTAAATTTGCTTATTTCCCTGCTGAATCTCTCAGCTCAAGAAAGGCAATAGTCATATGGCAAAAAATCTTGGAGAATGTTCGTCCAGTATGCAGAGGATGCAGAAGAAACAAGAGAAGAGAGAAGAAGTGGCACCTAAAGGTGCTTATTCACAGCATATACCCATCCGGTATCCATCAGAGAGCCATGGGGGTGCTATCAGTACATAAAAGAAACAGAAGCATGGATGGAAAGAGAAGGTCCAGCCAGATCCTCGGCATTATTCAAGAACCATTTACAGAGAACTAGCATCTGGAAAGTTGTCAGACTGAAGGCCCTTGCAGCATACTCACACTCATATTGTGTCTTAAAATTGTTTATATTTAGAAACGTTGATAAAATAACAGTTCCTGACTTATGCACTGCAAAATGAACTTAACAGGTAACTCACAGTGGGACAGGGCTTACGTCCAGTCCAGATCACGTCACAGAAGAACCTCTTCTGTGACGTGAGACAGCACAACTCGAGAGAAGATACACGACTTCCAGATTTAACATCACAGTATAACAGTAATATGCACCAGGCAAAGAGCTCACGGGTCTTCCTCCAGAATCCCAAACCTTCCTTTGGCCTCCTAGCTGTCTAAAGGCTGAGAACACCTTCTGCTTCCGCACTCCTTTTGAATTCCCTGAGGACCCATCCAGAGCCTCAGGAGCAGGCTATCTGCCATCTGAAAAGCACTTTCTTTGAGGCAGGCTGTGGCTCTGAACTGAGCAGCTCTCCTCACCCCACCCCCAAGTTCAAGACCAGAAGCAGTACCTTTTTCCCTGACACAGATTTAAAACAAATCGTAAGAAGTATTTTTTCACTCGGAGCACAATCAAGCTATGGAATCTGTTGGTGGAGGACATGGTCAAGGCAACTAACATACAGGCCGATATAGTACAGTGCGCTCCGGCTCGCCCGCTCTCTCGCGATTTTTACTGTATCGGCCCGATAGTGGGGTTCAAAAGAGGACAGGCACCTGAAGGAAAAGCCCATATACAGTTATTAGCCAGGTTAGTAGACTTGGGAGTGAGATGCAAGAAATAGATCAACTATTGGAGATCTGCTGTGTACTTGCAACCCGGACTGGCCACTGTCGGAGACAGAATGCTGAGCTTGGTGGACCTTGTCTGACCCAGCATAGCACTTTTTATGTTCTTATGAGAGCGTGTCTATTGTATAGAGTACTGATAGTTCTTAAATTCCAGTTGGAGTAGCTGTTAGCGACTCTACATTTTTGAAAGGAATAAGGGGCACCCCGGTAACAGAAAGGAGGGACCATGCAATTGCTGATTCAAATATTTATTTCTGGATTGTGGATTTATCAACAGAAAAGTGTACTCTAAGTCAGGTTCATTTTATTGCACAAGTGCTTCAGAAATTACTTTATGTTGAACACCAATCAAGTGTCCCTCTGGTTCTTTTAAATGCACTTGGTGATTGATACACTTAACACCTTGGGCCCTCAAGAATATCTCCCCCCTCTCCCGATGAAGAATCCAGTGAATGGGGCTTGAAGAGAGTGGATTGTGACTATGAATGCAACTTAGCTCATTTATCAGTGTTTCCCAACCAGTGTACCATGGCACACTGCTGTGCCTTCAGACTTAATCAGGTATGCAATAGAAAAGTCCCCACTGCCCAATGCTCAGATCCAGACCAACACGTGGACTCTGCTCTCAACACCTTACCAGCAACAAGAGTCACCAGCAGTGGCTCTTAAATGTGTAGGAGCTCCTTTCTGAGAACATGTGTAATCATTCATGCCTCTTCTTTCTAGCTACAGTATGAGCACTGGAGTGAGGTAATTACTAATTAATAGGCAGCATGCAGGGCATGGCTAGCCTGGCCCCACTCAGTTCACCACACACGCAGGCTGATGCAATACCATGTGTTGAGGCCAGCGCAAGGCTCAACACGTGATTGGACACGTGCTTTGGACGCACATCCATAACCCCTGATGCAAAATGGAGAGTAGCACATCTAAAAAATGTGCATCCAACCAAGCACATAGCTAATAGTGCTCATCACATGTAAAGTAAATATTATCATGATATCCACAATAAATATGCATGAGATATATTTGCATGCCCTACCTCACTAGTTGGGCACCTTTATCCTCTGAACTTCAAGTTGTTTATTTTAGTAGAGGGGGACACAACCAGTTAGATAATTAAGTTATCCACAATGAATAAACATGAGACACCTTTGCGTTCAAACCTATCTCATGCATATTCATTATGGATATCCTGAAAATCTGGTTAGGTATATCCTGAAGACTGGATTGAGAACCCTTGTTCATTACAGTTTTTCCTGCCCTTGAACCAGTACTGGCACAGTAAGACACCAGTTTACGTTTTCAGGATATTCACGATGCATGCAAATGTGTATCATGCATATTCATTGTGGATATCCTGAAAATATGTACTTTACATGTGTTGATGGCTATTAGCTATTAGGGATGTGAATCGTTTTTGAACGATTAAAATTATCGTCAGATAATTTTAAAATCGTCCAAAATCGTTAGAGTGCACGATACAATACAAATGCCCCCGATTTATCATCAGGGGCATTTGTATTGTATCGTTAAATAGGGCGCGGGAAAACCAGCACACCAAAAAAACCCTAAAACCCACCCCGAACCTTTAAAACAAATCCCCCACCCTCCCAAACCCCCCCAAAATGTTTTAAATTACCTGGGGTCCAGTGGGGGGGTCCCGAAACGATCTCCAGCTCTCTGGCCACTGCTGCGTTGAGAAATGGCGTCGGTGGCCCTTTGCCCTTATCATGTGACAGGGCAAAGGGCCGGCACCATTTTGTTTCCTGGCTCCCGACGTCACGCATGCAGGAGATCGCTCCCGGACCCCCGCTGGAACCCCAGGGACTTTTGGCCAGCTTGGGGGGGCCTCCTGACCCCCACAAGACTTGCCAAAAGTCCAGCGGGGGTCCGGGAACGACCTCCTGCACGCGGGCCATATTGCCAATCTTCAAAATGGCGCCGGCGCTACCTTTGCCCTCACTATGTCATACGGGCAACGTTAGCAGTTTCAGCATAAGCATATGTACACCCTGGAGGAAAGGAGGAGCAGAGGCGATATGATACAGACTTTCAGATACTTGAAAGGTTTTAATGATCCAAAGACAACGACAAACCTTTTCCGTAGGAAAAAAATCAGCAGAACCAGGGGTCACGATTTGAAGCTCCAGGGAGGAAGATTCAGAACCAATGTTAGGAAGTATTTCTTCATGGAGAGGGTGGTGGATGCCTGGAATGCCCTTCCGGAGGATGTGGTGAAGACCAGAACTGTGAAGGACTTCAAAGGGGCGTGGGATAAACACTGTGGATCCATAAAGTCAAGAGGCCGCCAATGAAGAGTGGGTGACTCACCAGAATGATGGCTACTGCCTGGAGACAATACCCTTATTCAATAAACATACACATGCTTACTGTGACTCCAACATCGTTCTAGCTTCAACAGCAAGAGGAAATGTGGAATAAAGGATCTGCACTCACAAAGGGGGGAGTAGCTGGCTTGTTACGGCGGTTACTACCCCAAACCAAATAAGCCTGTTACTTCTATTTCTATGCATATACAGCATAGTTCTCTGCTTCAACGGCAGGGGAGAAGAAAAAAGGGTTCACACTCACAAAGCGGGGAGTAGCTGGCTTGTTACGGCGGTTACTACCCCAAACCAAATGTGCCTGATACTTCACTTTCGATGCATATCCAGCATGGCTCTCTGCTTCAACAGCATGGGAGAAGAATAAACTGATACCTCAAGCATATCCAGCATAGCTCCCTGCTTCAACGGCAGGGGAGAAGATAAACAACCAATAAGGGCTGTATAACATAGTCTGAGTAGAACAAATAAGCATGGGTGTAGCTTGCTTATTGCGGCGGTTACTACCCCTACTACCCCTAACTTATCAGCTAGATATTCACTTGGATGCAGCTCCATCACTGCTTTCTACATTAATGGTGGGGGTGGAAAGGAAATAGAACCAAGAGCTAAGAGAAACAGATAAGTATGAGAGTAAAAAGTGTGTGAAGCTTGCTGGGCAGACTGGATGGGCCATTTGGTCTTCTTCTGCCGTCATTTCTATAAGAACATAAGAAAATGCCATACTGGGTCAGACCAAGGGTCCATCAAGCCCAGCATCCTATTTCCAACAGTGGCCAATCCAGGCCATAAGAACCTGGCAAGTACCCAAAAACTAAATCTATTCCATGTTACCATTGCTAATGGCAGGGCTATTCTCTAAAGGGTAGATTTTAAAAAATTGTGCGATCGTGTACTTTTGTTTGCGCCCCAGGCGCAAACAAAAGTACACTGGATTTTATAAGATACGCGCGTAGCCGCGCATATCTTATAAAATCCGGGGTCGGCGCGCAAGGGGGTGCACATTTGTGCAACCTGCGCGCAAGGGGTGCACATTTGTGCAACCTGCGCGCGCCGAGCCCAGCGCGCGCTGCCTGTTCCCTCCAAGGCCGCTCCGATTTCGGAGCGGCCTCGGAGGGAACTTTCCTTCGCCCTCCCCCCACCTTCCCCTCCCTTCCCCTACCTAACCCATCCCCCCAGCCCTATCTAAACCCCCACCTTACCTTTATTCCACGATTTACGCCTGCGAAAAGCAGACGTAAATCTGCGCGCGTCGGCCGGCTGCCCCGCTCCATGTTCCGGTCCCGGGAGCTGGTCCAGAGGCCGCGGCCACGCCCCCGGGCCGAAACCACGCCCACACCGCCGCCCCCAAAACGCCGTGTCACACCCCCGAAACGCTGCGTCATTCGGCCACGCCCCCTCCCGCCCCTTTTAAAAAACCTCGGGACTTACGCGCGTCCCGGGGCTCTGCGCGCGCCGGCGGCCTATGCAAAATAGGCGCGCCGGTGCAGGAGGGCCCTGCGCGCGTAAATCCGGGCGGATTTACACGAGCAGGGCATTTAAAATCCGCCCCTAAGTGAACTTAATAGCAGGTAATGGACATCTCCTCCAAGAACTTATCCAATCTTTTTTTAAACACAGCTATACTAACTGCACTAACTACATCATCTGGCAACAAATTCCAGATTTTAATTGTGCATTGAGTAAAAAAGAACTTTCTCCGATTAGTTTTAAATGTGCCCCATGCTAACTTCATGGAGTGCCCCCTAGTCTTTCTATTATCTGAAAGAGTAAATAACCGATTCACATCTACCCGTTCTAGACCTCTCATAATTTTAAACATCTCTATCATATCCCCCCTCAGCCGTCTCTTCTCCAAGCTGAAAAGTCCTAACCTCTTTAGTCTTTCCTCATAGGGGAGCTGTTCCATTCCCCTTATCATTTTGGTAGCCTTCTCTGTACCTTCTCCATCGCAATTATATCTTTTTTGAGATGCGGCGACCAGAACTGTACACAGTATTCAAGGTGCGGTCTCAGCATGGAGCGATACAGAGGCATTATGACATTTTCCATTTTATTCACCATTCCCTTTCTAATAATTCCCAATATTCTGTTTGCTTTTTTGACTGCCGCAGCACACTGAACCGATGATTTCAATGTGTTATCCACTATGACGCCTAGATCTCTTTCTTGGGTTGTAGCACCTAATATGGAACCCAACATTGTGTAATTATAACATGGGTTATTTTTCCCTATATGCATCACCTTGCACTTATCCACATTAAATTTCATCTGCATTTGGATGCCCAATTTTCCAGTCTCACAAGGCCTTCCTGCAATTTATCACAATCTGCTTGTGATTTAACTACTCTGAACAATTTTGTGTCATCTGCAAATTTGATTATCTCACTCATCGTATTTCTTTCCAGATCATTTATAAATATATTGAAAAGTAAGGGTCCCAATACAGATCCCTGAGGCACTCCACTGTCCACGCCCTTCCACTGAGAAAATTGTCCATTTAATCCTACTCTGTTTCCTGTCTTTTAGCCAGTTTGCAATCCGAAAGGACATTGCCACCTATCCCATGACTTTTTACTTTTCCTAGAAGCCTCTCATGAGGAACTTTGTCAAACGCCTTCTGAAAATCCAAGTATACTACATCTACCGGTTCACCTTTATCCACATGTTTATTAACTCCTTCAAAAAAGTGAAGCAGATTTGTTAGGCAAGACTTGCCTTGGGTAAAGCCATGCTGACTTTGTTCCATTAAACCATGTCTTTCTATATGTTCTGTGATTTTTATGTTTAGAACACTTTCCACTATTTTTCCTGGCACTGAAGTCAGGCTAACCAGTCTGTAGTTTCCCGGATCGCCCCTGGAGCCCTTTTTAAATATTGGGGTTACATTTGCTATCCTCCAGTCTTCAGGTACAATGGATGATTTTAATGATAGGTTACAAATTTTTACTAATAGGTTTGAAATTTCATTTTTTAGTTCCTTCAGAACTCTGGGGTGTATACCATCCAGTTCAGGTGATTTACTACTCTTCAGTTTGTCAATCAGGCCTACCACATCTTCTAGGTTCACCGTGATTTGATTCAGTCCATCTGAATCATTACCCATGAAAACCTTCTCCATTACAGGTACCTCCCCAACATCCTCTTCAGTAAACACCGAAGCAAAGAAATAATTTAATCTTTCCGCGATAGCCTTATCTTCTCTAAGTGCCCCTTTATCCCCTCGATCATCTAACGGTCCAACTGAGTCCCTCACAGGCTTTCTGCTTCGGATATATTTTTAAAAGTTTTTACTGTGAGTTTTTGCCTCTACAGTCAACTTCTTTTCAAATTCTCTCTTAGCCTGTCTTATCAATGTCTTACATTTAACTTGCCAACATTTATGCTTTATCTTATTTTCTTCTGTTGGTTCCTTCTTCCAATTTTGGCTAAAATAGCTTCTTTCACCTTCCCTTTTAACCATGCCGATAATCGTTTTGCCTTTTTTCCACCTTTCTTAATGTGTGGAATACATCTAGACTGTGCTTCTAGAATGGTATTTTTTAACAATGACCACGCCTCTTGGACATTTTTTACTTTTGTAGCTGCTCCTTTCAGTTTTTTTCTAACAATTTTTCTCATTTTATCAAAGTTTCCCTTTTGAAAGTTTAGCACGAGAGTCTTGGATTTGCACACTGTTCCTCTTCCAGCAATGCTTTACGCTTCCAAGGCTGCCGCTATCAGAGCGGCGTTGGAGGCACCAGGAGTGGGGCAGAAGGTCCCTCGCTCC